>NC_091306.1:51090868-51264561 GCF_038502225.1 Cherax quadricarinatus
CAGTGAACTGCATCATTTCTTCAAATGTAGTTTTTCTGTTTTGCATTCAAGTTTGTTTGATGTACTATATTATATATCATTTCAAAAGTAAATATTTTACAAAAATAATCGTATGGATTCATGATTTCTAGAGGTACCTCATGTTGGTAATCTAATAATGGTTCATTTGTTATATCCGCGTTGATTCAGACATACTCAGTACTGACTGCTACAAGTCCATTGTCTTTATCTTCAATTGGATGTCTTCTCACATGTCACGTTTCTTCTTAAATCACTGCCTCTTTGCTGGTAATCTAATTAGTTCATCTTCATTGAATGATGGAACTTATTCGTCATCCAATGTCCAGACTCACTGTCACTTTCATTGTCTGCATTTAAGTCAACCATAGCATATTTTCTTCTCTTCTGTGCATTTGTTCCATAAAATGTATTGGCCATCATCTGAAAACAAAAAAGGAAAAAACATGATCATTCCAAATAAACAAATGTATGCACCTAGATAAAGTATGATCAATATCTAATGGCTTCCTTATATGGGTAGGGGACCCTACATGGTCCCTTATCGGTGTGGCAAAAGTGCGAGGTCTTGGGCAGGGGACCCTGTATGGTCCCTTTTTTGTTTTTCGTATTTTCAGCTGCACGGAATTGCAGGAGAGTTTACATTTTGCGATCCTATCCAATGAGAAGCGATATAGAACCTCTACGTCACAGATGCTGCTGCTGCCAGAATCCTTCCCATTGGTAGTCCGTGAGGAAGGAGAGTTCTCAGAGCACGTTGCATGGATTAATGGCGCCATTTTCACCATGCTTTTAGGGGACCGTAACGGTCCTTTGCCCGGCAAATGGATTATAGATAAAATTTATAGAGTTTAATCAAACATAATGTTAAAAGATTAGTTGCTTGTGTATGATATTTTTGGTGTTTTTTGCCATAATTCATGCACGGTTTAAGTTAAAGAGTCGCGACATACCTCCCGAATACCACATTAATTAAGGGGTTGAAGTTATTGCACGATAAAAATAACGAGGAGGGGGGAGGGAGGTGTTATATATCAGTCTATGTAGAATTGGTGGAGAGACGTGAAAAGTTGATATTCAGGCGGGATAAACCGAACCCGAACTTGGACAAGGACAATGAGAGACTTCTTTGGAAAGACATTGCTTAGATTTTATTGTAATGTATTGTAGTAATTCTAAGGGTAAAATGGATTGGAATTATTTTAGCGATAAGGCAATATAGTTTTATAAAAGTGTGAAAAAATCTACGAGTGGAAAAAAAACTGATGGATTTGGTTCTGGCAGACAAGGTGGTCCTTCTTAATAATCTGAATATTACGAGGTGCTTAAAGCGAGCTACCTCAAGTTGATTGTATTTAACGTTGAATGGAAGTCTGATAGTAAGGATAATACAGTAAGGGGTCCCAGATTTTGCTCTGCGTGTGTTGACTGTGGAAACAAAGGTACTACCTCATGTCTTCCGCCGTCTCTATAATTATTCTCTATACTGCATCGACAAACCCAGTGGTTGGCGAGACGTCTTCACAATAAAGATACCCAAGTGCTGCACATATTGTTTACTCATCAACTTCTCGGTTTTATAAACCATTCATACATAATACACTGTAAAGATGTCCCACATGCTAGCCCCTCTAATTGTAGCTGAGGTCATCTACCCTTGCCCAGTTGTGTATATATTCTCATAGAACTTCCATTGCCAGTACACTGGACTCACTGGAGGAGCATACAACTATTAGTACTGGAGAACCTCAGTCTGGTAAAAATAATAAATGTACCACAGGGACAAAATTTAGAGATTTCTCCCCGGAACTGTTGGAATATTTGTAATTTATTAAAACAAAGCATAGGAAGAATACATGGGAACTCGAACCATTGTCAGTGCACATAGCTATTTCAAGGCTGTAACCACTCAACCACTAAGATTACAATATCAGGATTCTAAAACTAACACTTCCGTGACTTGGCTGTATTAGTGGCATCAGATATTTTCCTGTTGCAACATTCTACAACCCCAGATGCTTTTATGAGGTAGGAAAAGAACGAGATATTGCCTAGTACACTCTCTCTCAACCACTGAATTCACATTTAAACTCATGTGAACTGTCATATACACACAACAAATGGGGTAATGGGGTAACATGCACAAGGATGACCATTTGACAACTATGCCAATAATAGTAATAGTAGTGGTAGAAGCAGTATTTTGACAAGATGCAGTAGTATAAGTAGAGACAAGGACAGCTCTTAACTCTTGGTCATAGGCCACAACACTTGGCTCCTTCCCAGCACCAAAAGCTGAACCACTGGTACTCAAATACCTGTGAATGGCTGAATAGTTAAGATAGTAACAGTAATAAATTTAGTAAATGAAGTTGAAACTAATGTCTTCCAAACAGTTCCATCTTTCCTGGAAATTCCATGACTTTCCATGACATTTCATGACACGATAGTCTTTCATCTAGATGGAAGTAGAGAGTTCTCAGCTGATAGCCTCAGAGTGTCTCTGCACACACACACTCTGGATCGGGAGCTATGAATCGACTCCTTTAACGACAATTAGGTGAGTACACACATCAGAAAGGGATACAATTACAAGTGCTGGACGAAATACAACCGAGGAGGAGGTGAAGACGTTGCTAACTGAACTAGATATCTCAAAGGCGGTGGGACCAGAAAACATCTCTCCGTGGGTCCTTAGAGAGGGAACAGAGACGATGTGTGTGCCACTAACAATAATTTTCAACACATCCATTGAAACTGGGCAACTATCTGAGGTGTAGAAGACAGCAAAGGTAGTCTCAATTTTTAAGAAAGGTGATACACATGAGGCATTAAACTACAGACCAATGTCACTGACATGTATAGTATGCAAAGTCATCGAGAAGATTATCAGGAGGAGAGTGGTGGAGCACCTAGAAAGGAACAAGCTTATACACGACAACCAGCACTGTTTCAGGGAAGGGAAATCCTGTGTCACAAACTTATTGGAGTTTTATGACATGGTAACAGAAGTAAGATAAGAGAGAGTGGTGGGTGGGTAGATTGCATTTTCTTTGACTGCAAGAAGGCCTTCGACACATTTCCATACAAGAGATTAGTGCCAAAGCTAAAGGAACAGGCATGCATAACAGGAAAGGCGCTGTAGTGGATCAGAGAATACCTGACAGGGAGGCTTGATAAAGCTTCTGGAGAGCGAAACGTTGCCACAATAAAATGTCACATTAGTTGCACTTGTGTCATTTTACTTAATATGTCGGTAATTCTACCAACATTAACACATTCTGTTAGTGGGATGGATTTGTGTAGGACCTGCCTAGTATGGGCCAACAGGCCTGATGCAGTGTTCCTCCTTTCTTATGTTATTATGAGTCATGGTATGTGACTTAGGTGTCAGCGTGGGCGCCTGTGAAGAGCGGGATTCCACAGGGGTCAGTCCAAAGACCAGTGCTGTTTTTGGTATATGTGAATGACAAGACGAAAGGGATAAACTCAGAGCTGTCCCTGTTTGCAGATGATGATGTGAAATTAATGAGGAAAATTAAATCGGATGAGGATCAGAAAGGAATGCAAAAGGACCTAGACAGGCTGCAAGCCTGGTCCAGCAACTGGCTCCTGGAATTTAACCCCACCAAATGCAAAGTCGTGAAGATAGGGGAAGGGCAAAGAAGACCGCAGACAGAGCATAGGCTAGGTTTCCAAAGACTGCAAACCTCACTCAAGAAAAAGGATCTTGGGGTGAGCATAATGCCGAACACATTTCCTGAGACGCACATCAGCCAGATAACTGCTGCAGCATACGGGCGCCTGACAAACCTAAGAAAAGCGTTCCGATACGTCAGTAAGGAATCGTTCAAGATTCTGTACACTGTGTACGTCAGGCCCATATTGGAGTATGCAGCACCAATTCGGAACCCACACCTGGTCAAGTACGTCAAGAAATTAGAGAAAGTGCAAAGGTTTGCAACAAGACTAGTCTCGGAGCTAAGGGGATTGTCCTACATATAAAGGTTAAGGGAGAACAGCCTGACGACACTGGAGGACAGGAGGGCTAGGGAAGACATTATAACGAGTTATAAAAATGCTGCGAGGAATTGTTAAGGTGGACAGAGACAGGATGTTCCAGAGATGGGACACAGAAGCAAGGGGACACAGTTGGAAGTTGAAGACTCAGGTAAGTCAAGAGGATGTCAAGAAGCATTTGTTCAATCATACAGCTGTCAGGAAGAGGAACAGTCTGGAAAGTGACGTAGTAGAGGCAGAAATCATACATAGTTTTAAGACGAGGTCTGATATAGCTCAGGGAGCAGGACGAGAGAGAACCTATTAGCGATCAGTGAAGAGAAAGGGCCAGGAGCTATAGATCGACTCCTGCAACCACAATAGATGAGTACGCACACACACACCCACTCCCTTTTTCTCTCCCATTATCCTTCAAAAAATTCCTCCTACCTCTTTGAATTCTTTTATTGATTATGAAAGAGATTGGTATGAATGAGCTGTCATTATGTCAATATATTTAGTGTAAAAATTATAAATTAATATTTTTACCATAACTGCAAATAACAGGGACACGAAATAACTCAGTTTTGTGTGGGACGTACAAGAGAACATAACATCTCAAGAGTCTATAATATAATGTGATACTGATGGATGTTCCCTCAACACAGATCAGACATTATACTCTTTCTCTTCAGGAGGTGGACGTGTTAGTGAAGTCTCTGTCGATGCTGCCTGAGAGAACACAAGTTGTCGACTACTCAGAATGGTTTTGGTTATACAGTATCAAGTTTTACACTAAAGTTCCCGAACTCGTCAAGGACAGTTTTTTACTTTGGCAAATATTTACATGGCAGGTTAGTCTCTCATACAGTTATTTAAATTTTACAGTACATTGTACAAATATTTTTTTTTGGTGCAATAATAATCCTCGGACTTATTCGGCGATATTTAATTGCTAAATATTTTCATTCTTCAGTGGAAATAAATTAAATAAAAAAATGAAAATTGTGTAATTTCTGCACTCTTACATACAATATATTTTAAAAACTATTCACAAAACAAAGATATATTTTAATAAACAAAGACAAAGAAATAGTTACTTTATGAAATTTTTTAATCTAAAGTGAATTTTAATAAACGATGTTTATATAAATAAAAGGTAATCTAATTTATAATACACAATAAAAGAGAAGCGTTGGATGCTAATAACTTGATGTTAAGTGTTATAATACATATGAATTATTACACTGTATCATGAATATCTAAAGTGAAATGAACACAGGTCAGTGCTCAATAATAACCCACATAAAGCCAGAACACAGGTCAGTGCTCAATAATAACCCACATAAAGCCAGAACACAGGTCAGTGCTCAATAATAACCCACATGGAGCCAGAACACAGGTCAGTGCTCAATAATAACCCACATGGAGACTGAACACAGGTCAGTGCTCAATAATAACCCACATGGAGCCAGAACACAGGTCAGTGCTCAATAATAACCCACATGGAGCCAGAACACAGGTCAGTGCTCAATAATAACCCACATGGAGACTGAACACAGGTCAGTGCTCAATAATAACCCACATGGAGCCAGAACACAGGTCAGTGCTCAATAATAACCCACAGAGACAGAACACAGGTCAGTGCTCAATAACAACCCACATGGAGCCAGAACACAGGTCAGTGCTCAATAATAACCCACATGGAGCCAGAACACAGGTCAGTGCTCAATAATAACCCACATAGAGACAGAACACAGGTCAGTGCTCAGTAACAACCCACATGGAGCCAGAACACAGGTCAGTGCTCAATAACAACCCACAAGGAGCCAGAACACAGGTCAGTGCTCAATAACAACCCACATGGAGCCAGAACACAGGTCAGTGCTCAATAATAACCCACATAGAGACAGAACACAGGTCAGTGCTCAATAACAACCCACATGGAGCCAGAACACAGGTCAGTGCTCAATAATAACCCACATGGAGCCAGAACACAGGTCAGTGCTCAATAATAACCCACATGGAGCCAGAACACAGGTCAGTGCTCAGTAATAACCCACATTGAGACTGAACACAGGTCAGTGCTCTATAATAACCCATATAAAGCCAGAACACAGGTCAGTGCTCTATAATAACCCATATAAAGCCAGAACACAGGTCAGTGCTCAATAATAACCCACATGGAGCCAGAACACAGGTCAGTGCTCAATAATAACCCACATGGAGCCAGAACACAGGTCAGTGCTCAATAATAACCCACATGGAGCCAGAACACAGGTCAGTGCTCAATAATAACCCACATGGAGCCAGAACACAGGTCAGTGCTCAATAATAACCCACATAAAGCCAGAACACAGGTCAGTGCTCAACAATAACCCACATGGAGACTGAACACAGGTCAGTGCTCAATAGTAACCCACATGGAGCCAGAACACAGGTCAGTGCTCAATAGTAACCCACATGGAGACTGAACACAGGTCAGTGCTCAATAGTAACCCGCATGGAGCCAGAACACAGGTCAGTGCTCAATAGTAACCCACATGGAGACTGAACACAGGTCAGTGCTCAATAGTAACCCACATGGAGACAGAACACAGGTCAGTGCTCAATAATAACCCACATGGAGCCAGAACACAGGTCAGTGCTCAATAACAACCCACATGGAGCCAGAACACAGGTCAGTGCTCAACAATAACCCACATGGAGACTGAACACAGGTCAGTGCTCAATAATAACCCATATAAAGCCAGAACACAGGTGAGTGCTCAATAATAACCCACATGGAGCCAGAACACAGGTCAGTGCTCAATAACCCACATGGAGCCAGAACACAGGTCAGTGCTCAACAATAACCCACATGGAGACTGAACACAGGTCAGTGCTCAATAGTAACCCACATGGAGCCAGAACACAGGTCAGTGCTCTGTAATAACCCACATGGAGCCATAACACAGGTCAGTGCTCAATATTAACCCACATGGAGCCAGAACACAGGTCAGTGCTCTGTAATAATCCACATGGAGCCAGAACAATGGTCAATGCTCTGAAATAACCCACATGGAGCCAAAACACAGGTCAGTGCTCTGTAATAACCCACATGGAGCCAAAACACAGGTCAGTGCTCTGTAATAACCCACATGGAGCCAGAACACAGGTCAGTGCTCAATAATAACCCACATGGAGCCAGAACACAGGTCAGTGCTCTGTAATAACCCACTTGGAGCCAAAACACAGATCAGTGCTCTGTAATAACCCACATGGAGCCAGAACACAGGTCAGTGCTCAATAATAACCCACATGGAGCCAGAACACAGGTCAGTGCTCAATAATAACCCACATGGAGCCAGAACACAGGTCAGTGCTCAATAATAACCCATATGGAGCCAAAACACAGGTACGTGCTCAATAATAACCCACATGGAGCCAGAACACCGGTCAGTGCTCAATAACAACCCACATGGAGCCAGAACACAGGTCAGTGCTCAATAATAACCCACATGGAGCCAAAACACAGGTCAGTGCACGGTTACCCGTGGCCGGTAACACTTACGCTACTCTGAGACCTCTCTCCCTGCTTTGGTTGCTCATTTGCAAGATTGCACAGCTCCTGATGACGCACTAAGATGTGTGAAAGTACTGACTCACACCTCTAACCCCATGACTCACACCTTTCTCTCCCCCTGACTGACACATCTCTCCCCATGACTCACACATCTCTCCCCCTGACTCACACCTCTCTCCCCCTGACTCACACCTCTCTCCTCCTGGCTCACAACTCTCCCCTGACTCACACCTCTCTCCCCCTGACTCACACCTCTCTCCCCCTGACTCACACCTCTCTCGCCTACTCCTACCTCTCCCACTGACTCACACCTTTTTGCCCCTGACTCACACCTCTCTCCCCATGACTCACACCTCTCTCCCCCTGACTCACACCTCTCTCCCCTGACTCACACCTCTCTCCCCTTGACTCACACCTCTCTCCACCTGACTCACACCTCTCTCCACCTGACTCACACCTCTCTCCCTCTGACTCACACCTCTCTCCCCCTGACTCACACCTCTCTCCCCCTGACTCATACCTCTCTCCCCGACTCACACTTCTCTCCCACTGACTCACACCTCTCTCCCTCTGACTCACATTTCTCTCCCCCTGACTCACACCTCTCTCCCCTTGACTCACACCTCTCTCCCCTTGACTCACACCTCTCTCCCCCTGACTCACACCTCTCTCCCTCTGACTCACACCTCTCTCCCCCTGACTCACACCTCTCTCCCCCTGACTCACACCTCTCTCCCTCTGACTCACACCTCTCTCCCCGTGACTCATACCTCTCTCCCCTACTCACACTTCTCTCCCACTGACTTACACCTCTCTCCCTCTGACTCACATTTCTCTCCCTTTGACTCACACCTCTCTCCCCTGACTCACACCTCTCTCCCCCTGACTCACACCTCTCTCCCTCTGACTCACACCTCTTTCCCCTGACTCGCACCTCTCTCTCCCTGATTCACATCTCTTTCCCCCTGATTCACACCTCTCTCCCCCTGACTCACACCTCTCTCCCACTGACTCATGCCTCTCTCCCACTGACTCACGCCTCTCTCTCACTGACTCACTCCTCTTTACCCCTGGCTCACACCTCTCTCCCACTGACTCACACCTCTCTCCCCCTGAATCATACCTCTCTCCCCCCGACTCACACCTCTCTTCCACTGACTCGCAACTCTCTCCCACTGACTCACATTTCTCTCCCCCTGCCTCACACCTCTCTCCCCCTAACTCACACCTCTCTCCCAATGACTCACACGTCTCTCCTACTGACTTACACCTCTCTCTCCCTGACTCACACCTCTCTCCCCGTGACTCACACCTCTCTCCCCCTTACTTACACCTCTCTCCCCCTGATTCACACTTCTCTCTCCCCCTGGCTCACTCACACCTCTTTCTCCCCCTGACTCACTCACACCTCTCTCCCCATGAATCCCAGTTCTTTCTCTCATTGACTCACACCTCTCTCTCAGCCTGGCTCACACATCTCTCCCTCTGACTCATACCTCTCTCCCCTGATTCACACCTCTCTCCCCCTGACTCAAACCTCTTTCCCCCTGACTCACACCTCTCTTCCCCTGACTCACACCTCTCTCCTCTTTACTTACACCTATCTCCCCCAGACTCACACCTCTCTCTTCCCCTGACTCACACCTCTCTCTCCACCTGACACAATCACACCTCTCTCTCTCCATGGCTCATTCACACCTCTCTCTCCCACTGTCTCACTCACACCTCTCTCTCTCCCTCACTCACTCACACCTCTCTCTCCCTCACTCACTCATACTTCTCCCTCTCCCTCTGACTCACTCACACATCTCTCTCCCCCTGACTCACTCACACCTCTCTCTCACTTCGTTAACACACATCTCTCTCTCCCCCTTAGTCACTTACACCTAACTCTCCCTTGGCTAACTCACACCTCTCTCCCCCTGGCTCACTCACACCTCTTTCTCTCTCTGGCTCACTCACTCCTCTCTCTCCCCTGGTTCACTCATATCTCTCTCTCCCCCTGACTCACTCACACCTCTCTCTTCCCTGGCTCACACCTCTCTCTCCCCCTGGCTCACTCACACCTCTTCCTCCCCTTAACTCACTCAAACCTCTCTCTCCCGGTTGTTCACTCACACCTCTCTCTCCATTAGCTCACTCACACCTCTCTCTCCCCCTGACTCCCTCACACCTCTCTCTCCCTTGGTTAACTCACACCTCTCTCTCCCCCTGACTCACTCACACCTCTCTCTCCCCCTGATTCACACCCCTCTCTCCCTTGGTTAACTCACACCTCTTTCTCCCCCTGACTCACTCACACTGCTGTCTCCCCGTGACTCACACCTCTCTCTCCAACTGGCTCACTCACAGCTGTCTCTCCCCTGGCTCACTCACACCTCTCTCTTCCCTCTCTCACACCTCTCTCTCCCGCTGGCTCACTCACACCTCTCTCTCCCCTAACTCACTCAAACCTCTCTCTCCCAATGGCTCACTCACACCTCTCTTCCCCTGGCTCACTCACACCTCTTTCTCCCTCTGGCTCAGTCACTCCTCTCTCTACCCTGGCTCTCTCATACCTCTCTCTCCCCCTGACTCACTCACACCTCTCTCTTCTCTGGCTCACACCTTTCTCTCCCCCTGGCTCACTCACACCTCTTCCTCCCCTTAACTCACTCAAACCTCTCTCTCCCGATTGTTCACTCACACCTCTCTCTCCATTAGCTCACTCACACCTCTCTCTCCCCCTGACTCCCTCACACCTCTCTCTCCCTTGGTTAACTCACACCTCTCTCTCCCCCTGACTCACTCACACCTCTCTCTCCCCCTGATTCACACCTCTCTCTCCCTTGGTTAACTCACACCTCTTTCTCCCCCTGACTCACTCACACTGCTGTCTCCCCGTGACTCACACCTCTCTCCAACTGGCTCACTCACAGCTGTCTCTCCCCTGGCTCACTCACACCTCTCTCTTCCCTCTCTCACACCTCTCTCTCCCGCTGGCTCACTCACACCTCTCTCTCTCCTAACTCACTCAAACCTCTCTCTCCCAATGGCTCACTCACACATCTCTTTCCCCCTGACTCACTCACACCTCTCTCTCCCCCTGACTCTCTCACACCTCTTTTTTTTTTTTTTTTTTTTACACAGGGTTTGACAAAGTTAAGGATCCCTAGCTTTATTGAGAAGCTATTTACAGGTTAAGGATTCCTAACCTTATTGGCAAGCTAAGAGCTGTTACCTACATCAGCTCATTTGAAAGCATTTTTGTTATGAGACATACAAGTAGGGAACAGGATAAAGTTGGAGCCATCTGTGGGCCAGCATTTTCATTTGATCAACTGATTTATCTCGTTGACATCATTATGCTTTACGAATGTGTTCCATACTCGAGTCATCCTGGGTATGTATGATCTCAGATGGAGTGATGTTCTGGAGAAGGGTACAGCCAGAGTGAAGTTGCTGCTTTCTGCCCGTCTTGTGGCATAAAAGCTTGTTTCATGCTGTCCTCGAAGTGGATCCAAGTGTGGTACTTTGGCAATATTGGCCTTGTACATAACAGTAAGGCCACCCACATCCCTCCTATGTTGAAGGCTCTGCTGAAATGACAGATCTATCCAGGATGGGTTCAGGCGAGAGATGAGACGTCTTGCTCTGTTCTCTACTCTGTCAAGCAGTCGCAGATGAGAGGGGGGCAGGCAAACCAAGAAAGTGGAGCATACTCAAGGTGTGAGCGTACTTGTGCCTCGTACAGGATCTTGCAACCCCTACTCTCAAGCAGATGCGAGATACGGCGAAGTGCTGTAAGCTTCCTGGCTGTCTTGTTTGCAAGATTTACGACATGGTTCTTCATGGTTAGTTTGGAGTCAAATTTCACCCCAAGGATATCAACTTCTTCTCCAGGTGCCAACACCCTTCCATTCATCCTTACTACTGCACCAGCATTACCATCATGGTGCCTAGAGACGATCATCATTTGCATTTTCTCTGGTGCAAATGTTACTTGCCATCTATTTCCCCAAGCTGATATAGCTCTCAGCTGGTGATTGATGTAGCTTAAAGCAGCTGGCATTTCTTCTCTTTGATAAGTGAATGTCAGTGTGCAGTCGTCTGCATATGCATGTGATTCTGGGATGAGATGAAGAAGGTCGTTGAAGTAGACATTCCATAACAATGGACCCAGCACGCTTCCTTGTGGAACACTTGCCCCAATAGGATGTCTTGCTGATTCTGTTCCATTGAGAACTACACTTAGAGATCTACCATGAAGGTAGTCACTGAGAAGACATAGCGTAGAGCCTGCAATTCCCAGTGCTTGAAGTTTTTCTAAGAGGCCCTGGTGCCACACCCGGTCGAAAGTGCCAGCAATGTCTAGTGCTACCACACAGCTGACTTTTGATTCATCCAGTGACTGGTGCCACTTATTGGAGAGGTTTAACAACAGATCAGCAGCAGAGTAACCTTTCCTGAAGCCATATTGACGATCACAAAGTAGTGAGTGGTAGTCAAAAAACTCTGTCATTTGTCTTGAGATTATTGTCTCAAGGATCTTACCAGTGATTGACAGGAGTGACACTGGTCTGTAGTTGCTGATTTCTGCTCTGCTCTTCTTTTTGTGAACAGGGACTACAATTGCCTCTTTCCATAGAGAGGGCCATTTACACTGTACTAGGCAGTGCTGAAAGATGCGAGTTAGAGGTGCTGCTAGCTGGTCTGCACATCTTCTCAACAATCTTGGGCTCAACTTGTCTGGGCCCACAGCCTTTTCTTGGTCAAGCGATTTAAGAACGAAATGCACCTCCTCCTGCCTTATTGTCACCACTGACAGTTTTGACACAGTTCTTGCAGCTAGCCAAGGAGGGTCCCTTGCTGGATCAGGAACTTGCATTTTGGTAGCAAAGTGTTCAGCAAAGAGGTCCGCCTTCTCTTGACTACTAGTAGAGGTGGTCCCATCCTGTCGATTTAAAGGTGGAATGAGTTCATCAGGCAGATAACCTTGTCTGTCCTTGACCAGGGAAAACCAGGTTTTGGAGCCTACCCTACCTGATGCTAGCTTTCTTTTAGTGTCCACCTCCCATTTAGCAATGGCCCACTTTTGAACGTCACCCATATGCCTACAGGCTTGCGTGTGCAAGTTCCTGTTATAGGTGGTAGGATGTCTCTTATACCTTCGCCATGCTTTGTACTTAGCAGTAGCAGCCTCTCTACAACGAAAGCCAAACCAAGGCTGATCTGTAGGCTTCGTCACATATTGCCGGTGAGGAATGTTTTCTTGTTGTAGATTAAGGATGTGTCCAGTGAAGGCTTTCACTTGGTTGTCAACATCCCCTTGGAGAAGAGCATTCCAATCGGTGGTGGCGAACTCAGAGCAAAGGGCTGGCCAATTACCTCTTTCCCATAGCCAGGTTGTGCGTGTGGACTCCTCACCTCGTTCTGTTGGGATCTTAAGTGTCGTAAAAACAGCGTTGTGGTCAGACGATCCAACATAGCCGAGGGGTTGACAAGTGACTATGCCTCCTGCCAGATCACTCACTACTGGGTCAAGGGAGGAGCCAGAGATGTGAGTAGGGAAATCAACAAAGTTTCTCATGTCAAACACTTTACCTCTCACTCACTCACACTTCTCTCCCCATGACTCACCCACACCTCTCTCTCCCCCTGACTCTCTCACACCTCTCTTTACCTCTCACTCACTCACACTTCTCTCCCTATGACTCACTCACTCCTCTCTCTCTCTCCCCCTAACTCACTCACGCCTCTCTCCCTTGACTCATTCACACCTCTCTCTCTCTCCCTGGCTCACTAACACGTCTCTCTCCCCTTACTCATTCTCACTTCTCTCTTCCACTGACTTACACCTTTCTCTCCCCTGCGTCACACCTCTCCCCCCCTGGCTCACTCACACCTCTCTTCCCCCTGACTCACTCATACCTCTCCCATTCCACGACTCACACCTCTCCCCCTGGCTCACTCACACTTCTCTCTCCCATGGCTCACCCTGACTGATTCACACCTCTCTCTCCCCTTGACTCACTCACACGTCTCTCTGCCTCTGCCTCACTCAAACCTCTCCCTTCCTTTGACTCACACCTCTCTCTCTCCCTGGTTCACTCACACTTCTCTCTTTTCTGGCTCACCCTGGCTGATTCATGCCTCTCTCTCCCCCTGTCTCACTCACACATCTCTCGCCCCCTGACTCATTCAGACCTCTCTCTCCGCTGGCTCACTCACACCTCTCTCTCTCTCTCCCTGACTCACTCACACATATCTCTCCCTCTGGCTCACTCACACTTCTCTCTTCCCTCGCTCACTCATACCTCTCTCTCCTCCTGGCTCTCCCACAAATCTCTCTCTCCCTGACTCACTCACACTTCTCTCTCCCCCTGGCTCACTCACACCTCTCTCTCCACCTGACACAATCACACCTCTCTCTCTCCATGGTTCATTCACACCTCTCTCTCCCACTGGCTCACTCACACCTCTCTCTCCCACTTGCTCACTCACACCTCTCTCTCCCCCTCACTCACTCATACTTCTCCCTCTCCCTCTGACTCACTCACACCTCTCTCTCTCACTTGGTTAACACACACCTCTCTCTCCACCTGAGTCACTCACACCTCACTCTTCTTTGGTTAACTCACACCTCTCTCTCCCCCTCGCTAACTCACATCTCTCTCCCCCTGGCTCACTCACACCTCTTTCTCCCTCTCGCTCACTCACTCCTCTCTCTCCCCTGGCTCACTCATACCTCTATCTCCCCCTGACTCACTCACACCTCTCTCTTCCCTGGCTCACACCTCTCTCTCCCCATGGCTCACTCACACATCTTCCTCCCCTTGACTAACTCAAACCTATCTCTCCCCCTGACTCACTCACACCTCTCTCTCCCTTGGTTAACTCACACCTCTCTCTCCCCCTTGCTCACTCACACCTCTTTCTCCCTCTGGCTCACTCACTCAGCTCGCTCCCCCTGACTCACACTGCTGTCTCCCCGTGACTCACACCTCTCTCTCCAACTGGCTCACTCACACCTCTCTCTTCCCTGGCTCACACCTCTCTCTCCCCCTGGCTCAATCATTCATCTCTCTCCCCCTGGCTCACTCACACCTCTCTCTCCCCTGGATCACTCACACCTCTATCTGCCCCAAGCTCACACCTCTCTCTTCCGCTGACTCACTCACACCTCTCTCTCCCCTGGCTCACTCACACCTCTCTTTCCCACTGGCTAACTCACATATCTCTTTCCCCCTGACTCGCTCACACCTCTCTCTCCCTCTGACTCTCTCACACCTTTCTTTACCTTTCACTCACACTTCTCTCTCCCTGACTCACTCACACCTCTCTCTCCCTCTGACTCTCTCACACCTTTCTTTACCTTTCACTCACACTTCTCTCTCCCTGACTCACTCACACCTCTCTCTCCCCCTGACTCTTTCACACCTCTCTTTACCTCTCACTTACACTTCTCTCACCATGACTCACTCACACCTCTCTCTCTCCGCCTAACTCATTCACGTCTCTCTCCCCTGACTCATTCACACGTCTCTCTCTCCCCCTGGCTCACTAACACCTCTCTCTCCCCTGACTCATTCACACTTCTCTCTCCCCCTGACTCACTCGCACCTCTCTCTCCCCCTGACTCACTCACACCTCTCTTTGCCTCTGCCTCACTCACCCCTCTCTCTCCCCCTGGCTCACTCGCACTTCTCTCACCCCTGGCTCACCCTGGCTGATTCATACCTATCTCTCCCCCTGACTCACTCACACCTCTCTCGCCCCCTGACTCACTCACACCTCTCTCTCTCCCCAGGTTCACTCACACCTCTCTCTCTCCCCATCACTAACTCACACATATCTCTCCCCCTGGCTCGCTCACACCTCTCACCCTGACTCACTCACACTTCTCTCTCCTCCTAGCTCGCTCACAACTCTCTCTCACCCTGGCTCACTCAAACCTCTTTCTCTCAGTGGCTAACTTACACCATTCTCTCCCCTTCACTCACTCACACCTCTCTCCCCCTATCTCACTGACGCCTCTCTCTCCCCTGACTCATTCACACCTCTCTCTCCCCCTGACTCAGTCACACATATCTCTCCCCCTGAGACACTCACACCTCTCTCTCCCTTGACTCATTCACACCTCTTTTTCCCCCTGACGTACTCACACCCCTCTCTTTCCTGGGTCACACCTCTCTCTCCCCCTGGCTCTTTCACACCTCTCTCTCCCCGTGGTTCACACCTCTCTCTCCCCCTGGCTCACTCTCACCTCTCTCTCCCCCTGACTAACTAACACCTCTCTCTCCCCCGGCTCACTCACACCTCTCTCTCCCCCTGGCTCACTCACACTTCTCTCTCTCCCTGGCTCACTGACACTTCTCTCTCTCCTGGCTCACTCACACCTCTCTCTCCCCCTGACTCACTCATACCTCTCCTCTCTCTCCCTCTGGCTCACTCACACCTATCTCTCCCTCTGGCTCACTCACACTTCTCTCTTCCCTCGCTCACTCACACCTCTCTCTCCCCCTGGCTCTCACACACCTCTCTCTTCCCCTGACTCACTCACACCTCTCTCTCCCTCTGGCTCACTCACACCTCTCTCTCCCCCTGACTCACTCATACCTCTCCTCTCTCTCCCTCTGGCTCACTCACACCTATCTCTCCCTCTGGCTCACTCACACTTCTCTCTTTCCTGGCTCACTCCCACCTCTCTCTGCAACTGGCTCATACCTCTTTCTTCCCCTGGCTCACTCACACCTCTCTCACCCCCTGACTCACTCACACCTCTCTCTCACCTGGCTCACTCACACCTCCCTCTCTCCCTGGCTCACTCACACCTGTCTCTCTCCCCATGGCTCTCTCACACCTCTCTTTACCTCTCACTCACTCACACTTCTCTCCTCATGACTCACTCACACATCCCTCTCTCCCCCTAAGTCATACCTCTTTCACCCCCTGACTCACTTACACCTCTCTCACCCTCTGACTCACACCTTTCTCACCCCCTGACTCACTAACTCCTCTCTCTCCCACTGACTCACTCACACCTCACTCTCTCCATGGCTCACTAACACCTCTCTCTCACCCTGACTCGCTCACACCTCTCTTTCCCCCTGGCTCACTCACACCTCTCTCTCCCTTTGATTCACTCACACTTCTCTCTCCCTCTGACTCGCTCACCTCTCTCTCCCCCTGGCTCATTCACCTCACTCTCTCTCTCTCTCTCTCTCTCTCTCTCTCTCTCTCTCTCTCTCTCTCTCTCCCTCTCTCCTCTTGATTCACTCACACCTCTCTCTTCCCCTGGCTCACTCACACCTCCCTCTCCCCCTGAATCAGTCACACCTCTCTCTCACCCTCACTCAGTCACACATCTCTTTCCCCCTGACTCACTCACACCTCTCTCTTCCTCTGGCTCACTCACACCTCTGTCTCCCCATGACTCGCTCACACCTCTCTCTCCCCCTGGCTCACTCACGCATCTCTCTCTCCTGGCTCACACCTCTCCCTCCCGCTGGCTCACTCACACCTCTCTCTTCCCCTGGCTCACTCACACCTCTCTCCCCCTGGCTCACTCACACCTCTCCCTTCCCCCGACTCACGCCTCTCTCCCCTTGGCTCACTCACACTTCTCCCTCCCCTGGCTCACCCTGGCTGATTCACACTTCTCTCTCTCCCCCTGACTCATTCACACCTCTCTCTCCCCTGACTCACTCACACCTCTCTCTCTCTCCCCCTGGCACACTCACACATTTCTCAAACCCTGGCTCGCTCACACCTCTCCCTCTGATTCACTCACACCTCTCTCTCCCCCTAGCTCGCTCACCCCTTTCTCTCCCCCTGGCTCATTCAAACTTCACTCTCCCCATGGGTCACTCACACCTCTCTCACCCTGACTCGCTCACACCTCTCTCTCCCCTTGGCTCACTCACACCTCTCTCTCCCTCTGACTCACTCACACCTCTCTCTACCCCTGTCTCACTCACACCTCTCTCTCCTCCTGGCTCACTCATACCTCTCTCTACCCCTGGCTCACTTACACCTCTCTCTCTCTCCCCTGGATCTCTCACACTTTTCTCTCCCCCTAGCTCTCTCAAACCTTTCTCTCCCCTTGACTCACTCACACTTCTCTCTCTCCTTGACTCACAAATTTCTTTTCCTTTGGCTCACTCACACCTCTCTCTCCCATGGCTCACTCACACTTCTCTCTCCCTCTGGCTCACTCATACCTCTCTCTCCCCCTGACTCATACCTCTCTCATCCTCTGGCTCACTCACTCTTCTCTCTTCCCTGGCTCACTCACACCTCTTTCTGCCCCTTGCTCACATCTGTCTCTCCCCCTTGCTCTCTCACATCTCTTCCACTGACTCACTAACACCTCTCTCTCCCCCTGGCACACTCATACCTCTCTCTCTCCCTTACACATTCACACATCTCTCTCCCTATGGATCACTCACACTTCTCTCTTCCCTGGCTCAGTCACACCTCTCTCTGCCCCTTGCTCACACCTCTCCCTCCTCGTGGCTCTCCCACACCTCTCTCTCCCCCTGACTCACTCACACCTCTCTGTGCCCCTGGCTCACTTCTCTCTCTCCCCCTGACTGACTCACACCTCTCTCTCTCTCTCCTTGGCTCACTCACACCTCTCTCGCCACCCTGGCTCACACCTATTTCTCCCCCTGACTAACTCACCTCTCTCACCTCCTGACTCACTGCTTTCTCTCCCCCTGACTCACTCACACCTCACTCTCCCCGTGGCTCACTCACACCTCTCACCGTGGCTCACTCACACCTCTCTCTCCCCCTGACTCACTCACACCTCTCTTTCCCTCTGACTCACTCACACTTCTCTCTCCCCCTGGCTCATTCACACCTCTCTCTCTCTCCTCCTGACTCACTCACACCTCTCTCTTACCCTGGCTCACTCACACCTCTCTCTACCCCTGACTCACTCACACCTCCCTCTCGCCCTGATTAACTTTCACCTCTCTCTCTCACCCTCACTCACTCACTCACACATCTCTTTCCTCCTGACTCACTCACACCTCTCTTTCCCGCTGGCTCACTCACACCTCTCTCTTCCCCTGGCTCACTCACACCTCTCTCTCCCTCTGGCTCACTCACACCTCTCTCTCCCCCTGTCTCACTCACACCTCTCCCTTCCCCGACTCACACATCTCTTTCCCCTTGGCTCACTCACACTTCTCTCCCCCCTTGACTCGCTCACACCTCTTCCCCCTGATTCACTCACACCTCTCTCTCACCGTAGCTCGGTCACACACCTCTCTCCCCTGGCTCACTCAAACCTCTCTCTTTCCCTGGCTCACTCACACCTCTCTCTCTCCCCCTGACTCACTCACACATCTCTCTCCCCCTGACTCGCTCACACCTCTCCCCCTGATTCACTCACACCTCTCTCTCACCGTAGCTCGCTCACACCGCTCTCTCCCCCTGGCTCACTCAAATCTCTCTCTTCCCCTGGCTCACTCACACCTCTCTCTCCCCCTGACTCACTCACAGCTTTCTCCCCCTAACTCACTCACGCCTCTCTCTCCCCTGACTCATTCCTACCTCTCTCTCTCCCTGACTCATTCACACCTCTCTCTCACCTTGACGTACTCACACCTCTTTCTCCCCTGGGTCACACCTCTCTCTCCCCTTGGCTCACTCACGCGTCTCTCTCCCCCTGGCTCACACCTCTCTCTCCTGCTCACTCACACCTCTCTCCCCCTTTGACTCACTAACACCTCTCTCTCCCCCGGCTCTCTCACCTCTTTCTCTTCCCCTGGCTCCCTCACACTTCTATCTCTCCTTGGCTCACTCACACTTCTATCTCCCCCAGGCTCACTCACACCTCCCTCTCCCTCTGGCTCACTCACACCTCTCTCTCTCTCCCTGGCTCTCCCACACCTATCTCTACCCCTGACTCACTCACACCTCTCTCTCCCCCTGGCTCACTCACACCTCTCTCTTCCCCTGGCTCACTCACGCTTTCTGTTCCCCTCAAGGCTGGCTCACTTTCTCCCCAAGGCTCACTCACACATCTCTCATCCCCTGACTCACTCACACCTCTCTCTTCCCCTGATTTACTAACACCTCTTTCTCCTCTGGGTCACACCTCTCTCTCCCCCTTGCTCACTCACACCTCTCTCTCTCCCCTGGCTCACTCACATTTCTTTCTCCCACTGGCTCACTCACACATCTCTCTCTCCTGGCTCACACCTCTCTCTCCCACTGGCTCACTCACACCTCTCTCCCCACTGACTCACTCACACCTGTCTCCCCCTGACTCACTCACACCTCTCTCTCCCTCTGACTCACTCACTCCTCTCTCTCCCCCTGGCTCACTCTCACGTCTCTCTATCCCTGGCTCACTCCCACCTCTCTCTCTCCCCCTGGCTCACTCACACTTTTCTCTCCCCCTGGCTCACTCAAACCTTTCTCTCCCCGTGGCTCACTCACCCCTCTTTCTACCCTTTACTCACAAATTTATCTTCCCCTGGCTCACTCACACCTCTCTCTCCCCTAGCTCACTCACACTTCTCTCTCCCCCTGGATCACTCATACCTCTCTCTCTCCCCCTGACTTACTCACACCTCTCTCCCCTCTGCCTCACTCACACCTCTGCCCCTGGCTCACACCTCTCTCTCCCCCTGGCTCTCCCACACCTCTCTCTCCCTCTGACTCACTCACACCTCTCTCTCCCCCTGGCTTATTCATGCATCTCTCTCCACGTGACTCACTCACACCTGTCTCTCCCTCTGGCTCACTCACATTTCTCTCTTCCCTGGCTCAATCACACCTCTCTCTCCCCCTGGCTCACACCTCTCTCTCTACCTGGCTCTCCAGCACCTCTCTCTCCCCTGACTCACTCACACCTCTCTCTCCCCTGGCTCACACACACTTCTCTCTCCCCCTGGCTCACTCATGCCTCTCCCTCTCCGTGACTCACTCACACCTCTCTCTCCCTCTGGCTCACTCACACTTCTCTCTTCCCTGGCTCACTCACACATCTCTCTGCCCCTAGCTCATAGCTCTTTCTCCTCCTGGCTCACTCACACCTCTCTCACCCCCTTACTCACACCTTTCTCTACCTCTCACTCACTCACACTTCTCTCTCTCCTTGGCTCACTCATACCTCTCTCTTCCCGTGACTCACTCACACCTCACTCTCCCCCTGGCTCACTCACACCTCTCTCCCTCACCCTGACTCGCTCAAAACTCTCTCTCCCCCTGGCTCAATCACACCTCTCTCTCAACCTGACTCACTCACACCTCTCTCTCCCTTTGGTTCACACCTCTCTCTACCCCTGGTTCACTCACACCTCTCTCTCCCCTGACTCACTCACACCTCCCTCTCCCCCTGAATCACTCTCACCTCTCTCTCACCCTCACTCACTCACTCACTCACGCATCTCATTCCCCCTGACTCACTCACACCTCTCTCTCCTCTGACTCATTCACACGTCTCTCCCTCTGGCTCACTCACACCTCTCTCTCCCCCTGACTCACTCACACCTCTCTCTCCCCGTGGCTCATTCATACATCTCTCTCCCCCTGACTCTCTCACACCTCTCTCTCTCTCTGGATCACTCACACTTCTCTCTTCCCTGGCTCAGTCACACCTCTCTCTGCCCCTTGCTCACACCTCTCCCTCCTCGTGGCTCTCCCACACCTCTCTCTCCCCCTGACTCACTCACACCTCTCTCTCCTCTGGCTCAATCACATTTTTCTCTCCTTCTGGCTCACTCATACTTCTCTCTTCCCTGGCTCACTCACACCTCTCTGTGCCCATGACTCACACCTCTTTCTCCCCCTGGCTCACTCACACCTCTCTGTGCCCCTGGCTCACTTCTCTCTCTCCCCCTGACTGACTCACACCTCTCTCTCTCTCTCCTTGGCTCACTTACACCTCTCTCGCCACCCTGGCTCACACCTATTTCTCCCCCTGACTAACTCACCTCTCTCACCTCCTGACTCACTGCTTTCTCTCCCCCTGACTCACTCACACCTCACTCTCCCCGTGGCTCACTCACACCTCTCACCGTGGCTCACTCACACCTCTCTCTCCCCCTGACTCACTCACACCTCTCTTTCCCTCTGACTCACTCACACTTCTCTCTCCCCCTGGCTCATTCACACCTCTCTCTCTCTCTCCTCCTGACTCACTCACACCTCTCTCTTACCCTGGCTCACTCACACCTCTCTCTACCCCTGACTCACTCACACCTCCCTCTCGCCCTGATTAACTTTCACCTCTCTCTCTCACCCTCACTCACTCACTCACACATCTCTTTCCTCCTGACTCACTCACACCTCTCTTTCCCGCTGGCTCACTCACACCTCTCTCTTCCCCTGGCTCACTCACACCTCTCTCTCCCTCTGGCTCACTCACACCTCTCTCTCCCCCTGTCTCACTCACACCTCTCCCTTCCCCGACTCACACATCTCTTTCCCCTTGGCTCACTCACACTTCTCTCCCCCCTTGACTCGCTCACACCTCTTCCCCCTGATTCACTCACACCTCTCTCTCACCGTAGCTCGGTCACACACCTCTCTCCCCTGGCTCACTCAAACCTCTCTCTTTCCCTGGCTCACTCACACCTCTCTCTCTCCCCCTGACTCACTCACACATCTCTCTCCCCCTGACTCGCTCACACCTCTCCCCCTGATTCACTCACACCTCTCTCTCACCGTAGCTCGCTCACACCGCTCTCTCCCCCTGGCTCACTCAAATCTCTCTCTTCCCCTGGCTCACTCACACCTCTCTCTCCCCCTGACTCACTCACAGCTTTCTCCCCCTAACTCACTCACGCCTCTCTCTCCCCTGACTCATTCCTACCTCTCTCTCTCCCTGACTCATTCACACCTCTCTCTCACCTTGACGTACTCACACCTCTTTCTCCCCTGGGTCACACCTCTCTCTCCCCTTGGCTCACTCACGCGTCTCTCTCCCCCTGGCTCACACCTCTCTCTCCTGCTCACTCACACCTCTCTCCCCCTTTGACTCACTAACACCTCTCTCTCCCCCGGCTCTCTCACCTCTTTCTCTTCCCCTGGCTCCCTCACACTTCTATCTCTCCTTGGCTCACTCACACTTCTATCTCCCCCAGGCTCACTCACACCTCCCTCTCCCTCTGGCTCACTCACACCTCTCTCTCTCTCCCTGGCTCTCCCACACCTATCTCTACCCCTGACTCACTCACACCTCTCTCTCCCCCTGGCTCACTCACACCTCTCTCTTCCCCTGGCTCACTCACGCTTCTCTGTTCCCTTGCTCACTCCCACCTCTCTCTGCACCTGGCTCACACGTTTCTCCCCAAGGCTCACTCACACCTCTCTCATCCCCTGACTCACTCACACCTCTCTCTTCCCCTGATTTACTAACACCTCTTTCTCCTCTGGGTCACACCTCTCTCTCCCCCTTGCTCACTCACACCTCTCTCTCTCCCCTGGCTCACTCACATTTCTTTCTCCCACTGGCTCACTCACACATCTCTCTCTCCTGGCTCACACCTCTCTCTCCCACTGGCTCACTCACACCTCTCTCCCCACTGACTCACTCACACCTGTCTCCCCCTGACTCACTCACACCTCTCTCTCCCTCTGACTCACTCACTCCTCTCTCTCCCCCTGGCTCACTCTCACGTCTCTCTATCCCTGGCTCACTCCCACCTCTCTCTCTCCCCCTGGCTCACTCACACTTTTCTCTCCCCCTGGCTCACTCAAACCTTTCTCTCCCCGTGGCTCACTCACCCCTCTTTCTACCCTTTACTCACAAATTTATCTTCCCCTGGCTCACTCACACCTCTCTCTCCCCTAGCTCACTCACACTTCTCTCTCCCCCTGGATCACTCATACCTCTCTCTCTCCCCCTGACTTACTCACACCTCTCTCCCCCTCTGCCTCACTCACACCTCTGCCCCTGGCTCACACCTCTCTCTCCCCCTGGCTCTCCCACACCTCTCTCTCCCTCTGACTCACTCACACCTCTCTCTCCCCCTGGCTTATTCATGCATCTCTCTCCACGTGACTCACTCACACCTGTCTCTCCCTCTGGCTCACTCACATTTCTCTCTTCCCTGGCTCAATCACACCTCTCTCTCCCCCTGGCTCACACCTCTCTCTCTACCTGGCTCTCCAGCACCTCTCTCTCCCCTGACTCACTCACACCTCTCTCTCCCCTGGCTCACACACACTTCTCTCTCCCCCTGGCTCACTCATGCCTCTCCCTCTCCGTGACTCACTCACACCTCTCTCTCCCTCTGGCTCACTCACACTTCTCTCTTCCCTGGCTCACTCACACATCTCTCTGCCCCTAGCTCATAGCTCTTTCTCCTCCTGGCTCACTCACACCTCTCTCACCCCCTTACTCACACCTTTCTCTACCTCTCACTCACTCACACTTCTCTCTCTCCTTGGCTCACTCATACCTCTCTCTTCCCGTGACTCACTCACACCTCACTCTCCCCCTGGCTCACTCACACCTCTCTCCCTCACCCTGACTCGCTCAAAACTCTCTCTCCCCCTGGCTCAATCACACCTCTCTCTCAACCTGACTCACTCACACCTCTCTCTCCCTTTGGTTCACACCTCTCTCTACCCCTGGTTCACTCACACCTCTCTCTCCCCTGACTCACTCACACCTCCCTCTCCCCCTGAATCACTCTCACCTCTCTCTCACCCTCACTCACTCACTCACTCACGCATCTCATTCCCCCTGACTCACTCACACCTCTCTCTCCTCTGACTCATTCACACGTCTCTCCCTCTGGCTCACTCACACCTCTCTCTCCCCCTGACTCACTCACACCTCTCTCTCCCCGTGGCTCATTCATACATCTCTCTCCCCCTGACTCTCTCACACCTCTCTCTCTCTCTGGATCACTCACACTTCTCTCTTCCCTGGCTCACTCTCACCTCTCTCTGCCCCTAGCTCACAGCTCTTTCTCCCCCTTGCTCACTCACACCTCTCTCACCCCTTACTCACTCACACCTCTCTCTCCCCCTGACTCACTCACACCTCTCTCTCTCCTTGGCACACTCACACCTCTCTCGGCCTATGGCTCACTCACACCTCTCTCTCCCCCTGACTCACTCACTCCTCACTCTCTCCCTGGCTCACTCACCTCTCTCTCTCTCTCTCCCCGTGACTCACACCTCTCTCTCCCCCTGACTCACACCTCTCTTTCCCCCTGGCTCACACCTCTCTCTCCTCCTGACTCACCTCTCTCTCTCCCTGGCTCTCTCACACCTTTGTCTCCCTTGGTTAACTCACACCTCTCTCTCCCCCTGACTGACTCACTTCTCTGTCTCACCCTGACTCACTCACACCTCTCTCTCCCCTGACTCACTCACTCCTCTCACTCCCCTGGGTTACACCTCTCTCTCCCCCAGACGTACTCACCCCTCTCTCTCCCTTAGGTCACACCTCTCTCTTCCTCTTGCTCACTCACACCTCTCTCTCCCCCTGGCTCACTCACACTTCTCTCTCCCCTGGCTCACTCACACCTCTCTCTGCCCCTGGCTCACACCTCTTTCTCCCGCTGGCTCACTCACACCTCTTTCTTCCCCTGGCTGACACCTCTTTCTCCCCCTGACTCAGCCACACCTCTCTCTCCCCTGGGTCACTCGCACCTCTCTCTCCCCCTGGCTCACTCGCACCTCTCTCTCCCCCTGGCTCATTGACACCTCTCCCTCTGGCTCACTCACATTTCTCTCTCCCCCTGGCTCACTCACACCTCTCTCTCCTCCTGACTCACTTCCACCTTTCTCTTCCTCTGGTTCAGTCACATTTCTCTCTCCTCCTGGCTTACTCAAAGCTCTCTCTCCCTCTGTCTCTCTCACACCTCTGTCTCCCCCTGACCCATGCCTCTCTCTTCCTTTAGCTCACTCACACATCTCTCTCCTCTGGCTCACACCTCTCTCTCCCTCTGACTCACTCACACCTCTCTCTCCCTCTGGCTCACTCACTCCTCTCTCTTCTTTTGTCTCACGCACACCTCTCTCTCCCCCTGGCTTACACACACCTCTCTCTCCCCCTGGCTTACACACACCTCACTCTTCCCCTTGCTCACTCACACTTTTCTCTCCTCTGGCTCACTCACACCTCTCTCTGCCCTTGTCTCACACCTCTTTCTCTCGCTGGCTCTCTCACACCTCTCCCCCCCCCACGTTTTTTTTATACAGGGTTTCACAAGGTTAAGGATCTTTAGTTTTATTGACAAGTTATTTACAGGTTAAGGATTCCTAACCTTATTGGCAAGCTAAGAACTGTTACCTACATCAGCTCATTTAAAAGTATTTTTATTGTTATGAGACATACAAGTAGGGAACAGGATAAAGTTGGAGCCATCTGTGGGCCAGCATTATCATTTGATCAACTGACTTTATCTCGTTGACATCATTATGCTGTACGAATGTGTTCCATACTCGAGTCATCCTGGGTATATAGGATCTCAGATGGAGTTATGTTCTCGAGAAGGGTACAGCCAGAGTGAAGTTGCTGCTTTCTGCCCGTCTTGTGGCATAAAATCTTGTTTCACGCTGTCCTCGATGTGGATCCAAGTGTGGTACTTTGACAATGTTGGCCTTGTACATAACTGAAGGCCACCCACATTCCTCCTGTGTTGAAGGCTCTGCTGAAATTACAGATCTATCCAGGATTGGTCCAGGCGAGAGATGAGACATTTTGTTCTGTTCTCTACTCTGTCAAACAGTCGCAGATGAGAGGGGGAGGAGGCAAACCAAGAAAGTGGAGCATACTCAAGGTGTGAGCGTACTTGTGCCTCGTACAGAATCTTGCAACCCCTACTGTCAAGCAGATGTGAGATACGCCGAAGTGCTGTAAGCTTCCTGGCTGTCTTGTTTGCAAGATTAACAACATGGTTCTTCATGGTCAGTTTGGAGTCAAATTTCACCCCCAAGGATATCAACTTCTTCTCCAGGTGCCAACACCCTCCCATTCATCCTTACTACTGCACCAGCATTACCATCATTGTGCCTAGAGACCATCATTTGCGTTTTCTCAGGTGCAAATGTTACTTGCCATCTATTTCCCCAAGCTGATATAACTCTTAGCTGGTGATTGATGCAGCTTAGTGCAGCTGGCATTTCTTCTCTTGGATAAGTGAATGTCAGTGTACAGTTGTTTGCATATGCATGGGATTCTGGGATGAGATGAAGAACGTCGTTGAAGTAGACATTCCATAACAATGGTCCCAGCACGCTTCCTTGTGGAACACTTGCCCCAATAGGATGTCTTGCTGATTCCATTCCACTGAGAACTACACTTAGAGATCTACCATGAAGGTAATCACTGAGGAGACATAGCATAGAGCCTGCAATTCCCAGTGCTTGAAGTTTTGCTAAGAGGCCATGGTGCCACACCCGGTCGAAAGCACCAGCAATGTCCAGTGCTACCACACAGCTGACTTTGGATTCATCCAGTGACTGGTGCCCCATAGTGGAGAGGTTTAACAACAGATCAGCAGCAGAATAGCCTTTCCTGAAGCCATATTGGCGGTCACAAGGTAGTGAGTGGTAGTCAGAAAACTGTCATTTGTCTTGAGATTATTGTCTCAAGGATCTTACCAGTGATTGGCAGGAGTGACACTGGTCTGTAGTTGCTGATTTCTGCTCTGCTCTTCTTTTTGTGAACAGAGAGGGCCATTTAAACTGTACTTGGCAGTGCTGAAAGATTCGAGTTAGAGGTGCTACTAGTTGGTCTGCACATCTCAGCAATCTTCGGCTCAACTTGTCTGGGCCCAGAGCCTATTCTTGGTCAAGTGATTTAAGAAGGAAATGCACCTCCTTCTGCCTTATTGTCACCACTGACAGTTTTGACACAGTTCTTGCAGCTAGCCAAAGAGGGTCCCTTGCTGGATCAGGAACTGGCATTTTGGTAGCAAAGTGTTTGGCAAAGAGGTCTTGACTACTAGTAGAGGTAGTCCCATCCTGTCGATTTAGAGGTGGAATGAGTTCATCAAGCAGATAACTTTGTCTGTCCTTGACCAGGGACCACCAGGTTTTGGAGCCTACCCTACCTGTTGCTAGCCTTCTTTTTGTGTCCACCTCCCATTTAGCAATGGCCCACTTTTGAATGTCATCCATATTCCTACAGGCTTGCCTGTGAAAGTTCTTGTTATAGGTGGTAAGATGTCTCTTATACCTTCGCTATGTAGCAGCCTCTCTACAACGAAAGGCAAACCAAGGCTGATCTGTAGGCTTCGTCAAATGTGTTCTTGTTGTAGATTAAGGATGTGTCCAGTGAAGGCTTTCACTTGGTTGTCAACATCCCCTTGGAGAAGAGCATTCCAACCGGTGGTGACGAGCTCAGAGCCTTTCTCTTCCTCTGGCTCACTCACACCTCTCTCTACCCCTGGCTCACTCACACCTCTCCCTCCCCCTGACTCACTCACACTTTTCTCTTTCTTTGGCTCACTCACACCTCTCTGTCCCCCTGACTCACTCACACCTTTCTCTTCCTCTGGCTCACTCACACCTTCCTCTCCCCCTGACTCACTCACACCTTTCTCTCTCCCTGACTCACACCTCTTTCTCCCCTGACTCACTCACACCTCTCTCTCCCCCTGGCTCACTCACACCTCTCTCTCCCCCTGTCTCACTCACACCTCTCTCTCAGAGACGTTCCGGCCAGACTGAGACTATGATCACACAGTGAACTCTCCAGACAATCCATCCATTATCTCCTCTATGCTTTCATCTGTAACTCTATCCGACAATTCACAATCTAGAAAAATACACACACACACCTTTATAACCTCCATCACTATCACCACGTATCCTATCACCTCCGTCACAATCGTCACCACCTTAACACCATAACTATCACTAAAACAATCACTGATTCTGTCACTACTGGTGTCACAACCACCAGCATCACCACCAGCATCACCACTAGCATCACCAACACCAGCACCACCATCACTACCAATACCACTATAATCAACACTTTCACCACCACCACTATTATCACAACCACAATCTCTACAACCATCACAGCACTTACACCATAACTTTCGCCACATCCACTATCACTACCATCACAACAATATATCCTATATGTACCATCACCACATACTAATCGAATAAAGATGTCTATCACCCATTCCTAATTCACCCTAAGGTTTATATTTATAGATTACAGAACAAAATTTTGTCCCTTACGCCTGAAAATGCCAGGCTTACCTAACACCCTCCTGACTGATGACATCATAGGCAGAACAAGATTTATCAGATGAGTGACGTCACAGGCCCAGTAGGGGAGAAACCGGCAGAGTGATTGCATGTTGCCGGGGGTATTTTGTGGGTGTAGGTCACACCAAGGTGTGAATTTTGGGTCCCCAAAACAGGGTCCGCTGTATTGCGGGATCTTTCCTATTGGGCCTGTGACGTCACTCACATAATAAATCTGGTTCATTCTCTCTCTCTCTCTCTCTCTCTCTCTCTCTCTCTCACACACACACACACACACACACATGATGAAATGACATGATAGAAGGGATAAATTCAGAGGTGTCCCTGTCTGTAGACGAAGTAAAGTTAATGTGTAGAGTTCTAGTGGATGAAAATCATGGAGAAGTACGAATGGATCTGGAGAGGCCGCAAGTTTCATCCATCAACTGGCTCCTGGAGTTGAAACCCACTAAATGCAAAGTCATGAAGACTGAGGAAGGTCAAAGAAGACTACAAACAGAGTACAGGCTAGAGGGCCAAAGACTGCATACTTCTCACATGGAAAAGGATCTTAGGGTGATTACAATACCAAGCACATCTGAGGCGCACATAAACCGAATAAGTACTACAGCATATGGACGCCTTGCAAACCTAAGAATAGCATTTCGACACCTTAGCAAGGAATCGTTCAAGACTTTGTACACCGTGTACGTTAGGCCCATATTCGAATATGCAGCACCAGTATGGATCCCATATCTGGTCACGCACGTGAAGAAATTAGAGAAAGTGCAAAGGTTTGAACAAGATTAGTCCCGGAGATAAGGGGTATGTCCTACGAAGAGAAGTTAAGGGAAATCGACCTGACGACACTGGAGGACAGGAGACATAGGGGGACGTGATGACGACATACAAAATACTAAGAGCAATTGACAAGGTGGATAGAGACAGGATGTCAGAGAGTGAGCAGAGCAACAAGGTGCCACAACTAGAAGCTGAAGACTTAGTTGAGCCACAGGGATATTAGGAAATGTTTATTCAGCCATAGAGTTGTCAGGAAGTGGAGCACTCTGGAGAGTGATGTAGTGGAGGCAGGATCAATACATAGCTTTAAGAAAAGATTTGGTGAAGCTCATGGAGCATGGAGAGAGTGGACCTAGCAGCGACCAGCGAAGAGACGGCGCCAGAAGCGATGACTCGACCCCTGTAACCACGAATAGTTAAGTACAAATAGGTAAGTACACACACACGCACGAGGAGAGAAGGGAACTCAGACTTATGACACTGTAGGACACGAAGGATAGGGGAGGATATGATAGCGACATATGAAATGCTCAGAGAAATTGACAAAGTGGAGAGGACCAGAATGTTTCGGAGATGGAGCACAAGAACAAGGGGACACAACTTGAAGATAAAAACTCAGATTATTCAGAAGGATGTTACGAAGTACTTCTTCAGCCTTAGAGTTACCAGGAAGTGGATCGTACATAGGTTTAAGAAGAGATGTGATAAAGCTCTTGGATCAGGGAGAAAAGCGAGCCTAAAAGCAATCAACGAAGAGGCCGGGCTAAGAGCTAAGATTCGACCCCTGCAACCACAAATAGGTGAGCACACACACACACACACACACACACACACACACACGCACGCACGCACGCACAGGTTCAGCGACAGTACGAAAACGACATAGCATCGAAAGTCAAGTCTGACCCGAAACTGCTGTATAGCCACATTTGGAGGAAGACAACAGTCAAAGACCAGGTGATAAGGCTGAGGAAAGAAGATGGAGAACTCCCAAGAAACGATCAAGAGGTATGTGAGGAGCTCAACATGAGATGTAAGGAAGTATTTAGTGGAGACAGGAAGACCTCTCGGGGGACAGACCAGATGGGGACACCAGCAAGGAATTTATCAACAAGTGTTGGATGACATACATACAGATGAGGAGGAGGTGAAGAAACTGCTAAGGGACATCGATACCTCAAAGGCAATGGGACCGGACAACATCTCCACGTGGGTCCTTAGAGAGGGAGCGGATGTTGTGTGTGCCACTTACCACAATCTTCAACACATCCCTGGAAACTGGGCAACTACCTGAGGTATGGAAGACGGCAAATGTAGTTGCCATTTTTAAAAAAGGAGACAGAAAAGAGGCACTAAACTATAGACCTGTGTCACTGACATGTATAGTATGCAAAGTTACGGAGAAGATTATCAGGAGGAGAGTGGTGGAGCACCTGGAACGGAACAAGAGTATAAACGCCAACCAGCATGGATTCATGGAAGGAAAATCCTGTGTCACAAACCTTCTGGAGTTTTATGATAAAGTAACAGAAGTAAGACACGAGAGAGAGGGGTGGGTTGATTGCATCTTCTTGGACTGCAAGAAGGCTTTTGACACAGTTCCTCAAAAGAGATTAGTGAAGAAGCTAGAGGATCAGGCTCATATCACAGGAAGGGCACTGCAATTGATCAGAGAATACCTGACAGGGAGGGAACAACGAGTCATGGTGTATCACAGTGGGCACCTGTCACGAGCAGGGTCCCACAGGGGTCGGTCCTAGGACCAGTGCTATTTTTGGTATATGTGAACGACATGATGGAAGGGTTAGACTCAGAAGTGTCACTGTTCGCAGACGATGTGAAGCTAATGAGGAGAATTAAATCAGATGAGGACCGGGCATGACTTCAAAGAGATCTGGACAGACTGAACACCTGTTCCAGCAACTGGCTTCTCGAATTTAATCCCGCCAAATGCAAAGTCATGAAGATAGGGGAAGGGCACAGAAGACCGCAGACAAAGTATAGGCTAGGTAGCCAAAGACTGCAAACCTCGCTCAAGGAGAAAGATCTTGGAGTGAGTATAACACCGAGCATGTCTCTGGAAGCACGCATCAACCAGGTAACTGCTGCAGCATATGGGTGCCTGGCAAACCTGAGAACAGCGTTCCGATACCTTAGTAAGGAATCGTTCAAGACACTGTACACCGTGTACGTCAGGCCCATACTGGAGTGTGCAGCACCTGTTTGGAACCCGCACTTGATAAAGCACGTCAAGAAACTAGAGAAAGTGCAAAGGTTTGCGACAAGGTTAGTTCCAGAAAGGTTAAGGGAAATCGGCCTGACGACGTTAGGGGACAGGAGGGTCAGGGGGAGACATGATAACGACATATAAAATACTGCTCGGAATAGACAAGGTGGACAAAGCCAGGATGTTCGAGGGAGGGGACACAGAGACAAGAGGTCACAATTGGAAGTTGAAGACACAGATGAGTCAGAGAGATATTAGGAAGTATTTCTTCAGTCATAGAGTTTTCAGGCAGTGGAATAGCCTAGAAAGTGATGTAGTGGAGGCAGGAATCATACACAGTTTTAAGACGAGGTTTGATAAAGCTCATGAAGCGGGGAGAGAGAGAGGACTCAGTAGCAACCGGTGAAGAGGCGGGGCCAGGAGCTAAGACTCGACCCCTGCAGCCACAAATAGGCGAGCACACACACACACACACACACACACACACACAAAGTAAATGAAATGAAGTGATAGAACAGATGACCACAAAATGCAAGGAGGCAGAGAAGAGGTTCGTACCCAAAGGCAACAGAAACAATGGGAAGACCAGAATGCACCCTTGGTTCACCCGTACATGTTGAACGGCCCAAAACAAAACTAAGTGCAGTAGAGCATAGAAAAGTTATAGAAGACATAGGACCCTGAATAATAAGGAGACGAGCCGATGAGCCAGAAATGAATATGCATAGGTAAGGTGGCAAGCTCATCGGCAATACGAGAATGACATAGCATCGAGGGCCAAATATGACTCAGAGCTGTTGTACAACCACATAAGGAGGAAAAGAACAGTCAAGGATCAGGAAGGAAGAAGAGGAAATCACAAGAAACGATCATGAAGTATGCTAAAAGGTGGTGGTACTGGGCGAAATCTCTCCATGGGTCCTGAGAGTGAAAGGAGAGGCACTGTGTGGGGGCCACTGAAAACAATCAACACATCTATCGCAACAGGGCAACTATCTGAAGTGTGGAAGACAGCAAGTTTTCAAGAAAGGAGATAGGCAGCATTAAACTACAGACCAGTGTCACCGACATGTATAGTAGGCAAAATCATGGAAGAGTAGTGGAACACCTTGAAAGGAATGGGAGGGCAAATCCTGTGTCAGAAATCTGCTGGAGTTTTCGACAAGGTAACAGAAGACAGGAGAGAGAGGGATAGGTAGACTGCATTTTCTTGGATTGTAAGAAGGCTTTCTATACTGTTCAGCAAAAGAGGTTACTGCAAGAGCTAGAGGAAGAGGCATGAATAACAGGAAAGTACTGCAATAGATCAGGAAATACCTGACAGGAACGAAACAACGAGTGATGGTACGTGACGAGGTGTCAGAGTGGGCGCATGACAAGCGGGGTTCCACAAGCATCAGTCCTAGGGCTGGTGCTGTTTCTGGTATTGGTGAATGACATGATGGAAGGGATAGATTCAGAGGTGATGATGCCTGCAGATGTAAAGCTTATGCGGAGAATTCAAGCAGATGAGCATCAAGTAGGATTTCAATGGGATCTGGACAGACTGTCAGCCTGATCCAACAATTGGCTCCTGGAGTTTAACAGTACCAAGTGCAAGGTCATGAAGATTGGGGAAGATCAAAGAAGACCGCAGAGTACACGCTTGGGGGCCTAAGGCTTTAAACATCACTCAAGGAAAAGAATTGTGGGGTATCATACCTAGCACATCTCTTAAAGCACACATCATCCAAATAACTGCTGCAGCATATGGGTGCCTGGCAAACCTAAGAATAATGTTTCGATATCTGAGAAAGGAGTTATTACAACCCTGGTACTCAAGGCCTGTTATCCTGGATGTAAAGGGAGCAAAATAAACACAGCAAAAAACTTTGAATTATATTATCCTTCACCAAGTATAAGCAGAAGTATGTACACTATATACACTATGTACAGCAATAGGTATTAGTGCATGCCACAGTAATCAAGGCAGAGCAGCAGCCAAGAGACAAAAGCAGACCACTGTGCTTCAACCAGCTGTAGAATGAAAATGACAAGGGTGAAAATGTGAGTGGTAGCCACATCACCTTCACAACTGCCAGATCCATATTATGATCGGCTAAACCTAGGTACTGATCCGCTAATGGGGCCCCGATCGTCAGACCCTTAGTGACCTGGTTTGATGGTTGGTGAGGCAGCCTAAGTGAGTGTGTTAACATGCTACAAATTAAGGTTAATCTTTGCATGCAACACCCCCACCCCAAGAGGGTTCAAGACTAGGCTTCCACCTCAGTGGGTAAAACGTGCCACCATGGCACAGTATAATGGAACGGCCTTTCCTCTCAACCATCCAACTAATTAGATAGAACTCAACTTTTAATACGACATAAAGCCAAACTTTAAACTTAGAGCGAGACAGCAGACAGTAGGGCTAACATAAGTCCATGATACCTGTGGACAGTAGCAGAATATCCCCTCACTAAAAAAAAAAAAACACATAATTAAATATTCATTATATACAAAAGGAGGAAAAAAGAGCTTGTGTTTTTTTACCCAAAGTCCCTAACACATCCTAACCTAATTGATACGAGACAATGCATCAGCCGGCGTATATTCTTTGCCAGCAATATGAATTATTCTAATATTGTAGGGCTGCAACCGAATGCACCATTTCATGAGTCTTGCGTTGTGGTTTTTCGTATGTTGAAGATAAACTAGAGGATTGTGGTCACTATAGACTGCGACCACTTGAGAGGTCTGGCGCACATTTACTTCAAAATGCTCCAAAGCCAGTATCAGAGCGAGGGCTTCTTTCTCAATTGCGGATTAGGCCTTCTGGTGCGGCTGGTACTTAGCAGAAAAATAAGCCACAGGCTGCATCCCATCGTCCCCAGGAGTACTGCCCCCACCCCAGACTCACAGTCATCAACCTGTAATGTAGAGGGTCTGGAGAAATCAGGAGACAGGAGAATGGGTGCAGTACAAATGAATAACTTAATTTTAGCAAATGAGTCTTGACACTGGTAAGTGAGGTTAGAGGGGCTACAATATCTGAATTTTTTTTTAAAGAATCTTCTATAAAATCCTACCATACCTAGTAAACGTTGGAGGGATTTCCTATCGTAAGGTACTGGATCGTTTTTAATAGCAAGAATTTCAGCCACTACCTACTTCATGCCCCCCAAAATTAACAGCAGCCTGACCAAAGGAAGACTTAGATAAGTTAACAATTAAGTGGAAACTCTGAAAAGTCTCAAAGAGAGCCTTAAACCTAAACATATGTTGGTCCCAAGTGTCTGACACAACTACAATCTCATCTAGGTAAATGGCCGTGCCTTCAAGTCCTTTAATAGCCTGATGGATCAGTTTCTGGAATGATGCCAGCGAGTTTTTCATTCCGAAGGCGGTAACTGTATATGATAATGACCTCCTGGAATTACAAAGGCAGAGATTTCCTTCACCTTGTCTGTCAAAGGTACCTGATAGTTACCTTGAAGGAGGTCTAACATGGACACAAAAGTAGCCTTACCCACAAAGTCGATTACGTCATCCAGACGAAGAAGAGGGTAAGCTTCTGCAATTGTGACCTCATTCACCTTATGGTAGTCTGTACACATTCGAAAACCTCCATCAGCTTTCTTAACAAGGATGCACGGTGAAGCCCATGGACTAGATGACTCCTCCACTAACCCATGCTCTAACAGAAAGTCTGCCTCCTGCTGAAGTAGCCTCTATTTTTCAGGATTAGCTCTTTAGGGGGAGAGTTTAATAGGGTTAAAGTTTCCAACATCTACGTCGTGATATCTGTTACAAAACTCATTTTCTTCAACTTCTCCAAAGCATGGTGGAGAGTTAAGGTAGTTTATTCTCATTTAACAGATGGCCTGTTTATGGTTCTGTAACAAGAAGTTGTAATAATAATTCGGGATTACAATGCAAATAACAATAGTTTAAAATCTTTACTAGTAAAGTTTAGCTGAATATATACTTATATTATGTTAGGACATTGGACGTAAAATGAGGAGTCTAACTCCTACACTTCTCTTGGTACATACATTATATATTTAACTTCATTAACTATAAAGATCCAGTTTAACCAGCATATTAATAAGGATAAATCAACCTTATAAGTTCAGACTTTGTAATATTTTCACCAATTATATCAACTACAAGATAACCTACAATGGTTACTAAGACTTATTCAGCTAGTTGAACCATTAATTCACCAGAGTATGCAAGAACTCGAAAGTGACAGACTTAAGAAAGGAAATCAACTAGGAAAGGAAATCGACCACCGGAGAGGACTCGATGAGTCTCCTGTGAGAGGTCAGCAGGTAACTGAGTGAGGTATGTTCCATTCAGGCCCAGACTGAATTGAGGCCACTGCTCCAAGCCTTACAATACCTCGTGACACCCATACTTCATTGGCGGCGCGAGGGACCGCCAGACACTAACAACCTAACGACAGTTAACCAGGTTGTTACAGTGAAGCGCCGATCACATAGAATAAACATCCTACTTATCCACATAGCTAACAATATAAGGGCAGATAATACTATAAAGCACAATAACATTATTTTAGCTATTAATAATGCTATCGGCAATAGAGTATTAAGTGAATAGGAAAATATATGCATACAACATTAATTATTAGCATTGGGTCCAAGCAGAGGATGCAACAATATCTTAGTGTACACTTTTTCGGAACATCCGAAAAGATATTAGGGTAAGAGTGTAGGAGCGCAGTTAAATTTGTTACTTGATTCTTAGACAGCCCTAACATTAAAGGGCTAGGATCCTTGAGGAGGACAGAATTGGGAAGCTTTACATTAATCTCAGAAATGAAGTGCAAAGAGTCAGGGTCGTCTACACAGGCAGAGGATAGAGTCATTATTGGGAATGTATCTGGTGTATTAAATGCTTTAATTTGATTGATGTGGTAGGTTTTAGTTTTTGAGGTCTTGTCAAGGGGAGACACCACATCATTTATATCAGCTAATTTACTTACAACTTGCACAGGTCCCGTAAATCTAGCTTTTAAGGTGTGGCCAGATATAGGTTCCTGTACCAACACCTTGTCTCCTGAATGGAAGGAGCAAAAGTTTAAATTTTTGTTATACCTCTGTTTCATCGTGTTTTGAGCTGCCTTTAAGTTAGCCTTAGCCAACTGACGTGCCACCTGCAGCCTTGAAGAAGAGTTGTAGAGGGTTGAGCGGGTGTCTTCTCCCATCCGTCCTTCCTTGAGCACCCGAAGAGGACCTCATACGTTGTGCCCAAAGATCAACTCAAACGGACTACACCCTGTAGACTCCTGCACAGTTTCCCTTATTGAAAACAGCAACAAAGGTTGTGATTCATCCCAGTCTATAGGAAAATGCTTACAAAAAGTTCTCATCATGGTTTTTAACGTCTGATGGAATCTTTCCAAGGCGCCTTAGGACTGAGGATGATAGGCAGGGGATAAGTTGTGAATTATTCCTAGCCTAGCTAATGCTTCCTTAAAAGCTTTGGCAGTGAAGTTAGTACCTTGATCACTTTGAATAGATTTAGGAATGTCAAAGCAAGAAATAAACTGAGTTAAAGCTTCAAGAATTGCTTTAGTATTGATACTGCGCAGGGGATTGTTTCTGGGTATCTAGTTACCCTATCCATAATGATAAATAAGTACTGATTCCCAGACTTGCACTTAGGTAGTGGACCTACACAATCTATAATTAACTCTGCGAAAGGTTCTCCATCGGCAGGTATAGGATGGAGAGGTGCAGGTTTAATGGGGTGTCCAGATTTCCCTACTTGCTGACATTCTCTACAACAGCAGATATGATTCTTCAAATCCTACCTTAAATTTGGCCAAAAGAATTCTTTTAATATTCTATACAGGGTTTTAGTAATTCCTAAGTGGCCACCTAACGAAGAGTTATGTACTACATTTAATATCTGAGGCCTAAACTTTTTTTGGAACTACTAGCCTGTCTGACTGTTGCCTTCCCTCTATCTCCTTACCAGTCTCAGTGCAGATTAAGAAGTCGTCATTAATTTTACATTTGACTGGGTGATCTGAGAAAGATTTATCCATTGCTGCCTGAAAAGCGAACTTTAATTAATGAAGGGTCTTTTCACTGCTCCTCTCAAAGGACAGTCCCTCGGGCATGGAAACAGAGACATCTGGGAATCCTGCAACCCTGAAATAGGAAGGCTTGATCTGGGTCTGTTCACTAAATTTACGAGGCTCTGGCCAGTTTTCCTCGCAAAACAAATTGGCTGTTCTGAGATCAGAGTCGTCCAAGGATAGATTAGCATTCTCATCAGATATTCCTTGGATTTTGCCCTAGTTATGGCCAACATCGGAGAAGAATTAGTCATAATTGGATCTGGACATGTAACAGAAGAAGTAATGTTTTTACCCAATAATAACACGACATATTTCATAGGAAATCCATCAGAAACACCTACAGTCAAATATCCAGTGTAATATTTTCTCTGCACGAAAATTTTATGTAAGGGGACAGAAAGCACTGCTCCTCCAAAGGCTTCTAAAAGAACAGAGGATTGTAATGAGGTGTGTTCAGAAAGGGGAAGTACTCCCTTTCTTATAAGTGAGCAATATGCTCCAGTATTCCTAAAGGTTCTGACTTCAGTTTTCTTTGAATTTTCCTGAAGCGATATTTGACAGTTACTATAGTATGGGGCTATCCCCTTCTCTACTTCTTTTAGGGACATACTACTAGCAACATTATAAATTTTTGCTAATGGCTGGGGTTTATTTGGGCAATTAGGTCTGTTGTGGCCTGATTTATGACCTTAGTTCCATGCTGACCTTAGTTCCTTGCCATGTTGAATGGTTTGTTGCTCACCAGGTTGACCATGGGTTGAGTAGCGTGGCTCACCAGGTGACTCAGTTGGCTGACGTCGTCGTTCTCCTTCATCCTGGCACTTCATCCTCCAATCAGGAACTCTTCATTGACGGTCTCTGCTCATGCCAAGCTGTTGAAAGAGAGATGGGACCGCTTGGACTAGGAACAGTTGGTTTCAAAAGTATCAGCCAACCTGGCTGCCTCCACTGCAGTGGTAAACACATGATCCTGCAGACAGACTCGGGCCTCCGGTTCAACAGACTCCAGCAGGTTATCCACCAATATTAGCTGTACTAACTCTCCAAAATTAGCGACACCACTCACCTTGTACCAACTGGTAAAGGCTTTGGTCTGCTGTCTTACAAAGTCGACATAAGACTGACCCAGCTGTTGTCCGCCTAGCTTGAATTCCTTTCTGTACTTGGCAGGATTACATTGATAAGCACCAAGAACCGTGGTTTTCGCCACATAATAGTTTCCAAAGTCAGTGTCATTTAACACTGATGTAAACTCTTGTGCATTACCAGACAACGCTGTATGCACCAATGACGCTCAATGCTGTTCAATGCTCTGCTTCAATGAAATGAGGAACGAGCTGTACTACTTTTTGAAGACTAAAGTCATTTACAGCTTGTGTAAACTGCCTCCTCTCCTTTTTATCAAACTCTTCCCTAGCATATGCTCGCTGTTTCCTGGTCTGCTCAAGATTGATTTTTGCTAACTTAAGCGCCAATGCAGCTGACTTCCCTCCAGACAACCCCGATTTTTCAAACTGCTGGTTTTGCTCAGGGGTTGCTTCTCCTCCACTGGTTTGTAGGTAACTCAACGATGATCTACGCTTAGCTCCTGTAGAGAGAAAAACAGGAGTCTGGTGCGCCCTCTGCTCGAAGTTTAACGCTTATAAGATTATGAAGCTGTGCAGCAGTGAGAGTACTTCTATACTCAATGCCAATGGAGCGAGCAATTCACCAACAATGCTGTAGAGAAAACTTGGGCAGGTTTAATAGAGTGAATTCAGACACTAACTGTCTGACTCGTCTAGGTGGCATTAATCCCAACGTAACACGCTATTTGCTATACACATTCAAGCTTATTCACTGTACGACTGCAGAATACTCACACGATAGCAAGGCTGACACGCAACAAACTCGAATGCAGATTACACACATACAATAGCAAGGCTGACACGAAATAGCAAAACCAATTGCAGAATACTCACACAATAGCAAGACTGACCATAACGAAGCGAATGCAAAATTGACACGCAAAATTCGTGAAGTGTTGGTAAAGCTGGCTCAATGCCAGATAGCAAGCTATCTACGATGTTATTTTCTGCTCCATCTTCAACTCTAGGCTCAGCGCCTGCTCTAAGTCCAGCTCCAGCTCTCGGACAGCTTACCCATATTACAACCCAGGTACTCAAGGCCTGTTATCCTGGGTGTAAAGGGAGCAAAATAAACATAGCAGAAAACTTTGAATTATATTATCCTTCACCAAGTATAAACAGAAGTATGTACACTGTATGCACTATGTACAGCAATTAGGTATTAGTGCACACCACGGTAATCAAGGCAGAGCAGCAGCTAAGAGACAAAAACAGACCATTGTGCTTCAACCAGCTGTAGAATGAAAATAACAAGGGTGAAAATGTGAGTGATAGCCACGTCACCTTCACAATTGCCAGATCCACATTATGATTGGCTGAACCTAGGTACGGATCTGACAACGGGGCCCCGATCGTCAGACTCTTAGTGACTTGGTTCGCTGGTTGGTGAGGCAGCCTAAGTGAGTGTGTTAACATGCTCCAAATAAAGTTTACATACTCTTTGTATGCAACAGGAGTCATTCAAGACACTGTACAGTGTGTACGTCAGCCCTATATTGGAGCATGAAGCACCAGTAAGGAACCCACACCTGGTCAAGCACATTAGGAAATTAGAGAAAATGAAAAGATTTGTAACAAGACTAGTCCCGAAGCTAAGGAGCATGTTCTACAAGAGGTTAAGGGAAATCAACCTGACTGTGGAGAAATTTTCTCCAGGAGGGGGGTATCAGCCTCCTTCAACACCCTTCAGCCCCCTTCAGCCCCTTTCAGCCCTGAGGGGCCCAGCCCTCTCAGAAGGGGCAAGCATCTTGTTTACTGCTACAGCCAGTAATTGATCCCAGATGCAGTACAAGTATGCGACGTGGACAAGCGACCGAGGCTCTGCGCAGGACTCCAGTGTTGCAAAGTGTATTTTAATAAAAGAAAGTTCATCTCTTACCTTAGCAGGACAATTAAGGAAAATCCTGCTCCCACTTTATCACCATGGTAAAGATAGTGTACATTGTTGTCTATGCTTAAGACAGCAAGATTCAAGCATTCTGCTTTGCTTCATGGAGGAAGTGGCAAGGAAGCAAAAGTACTAGGTCAGTTTTTCCTTTATGTGCTAGGGGCAGTGACGGTGTATGAGGCTGTGGCGTCTTCAGATTACTTTTGACCCTACTGGGAGTCACACTGACGCCAGGATAACCAACAAAGAACACTGATCCGTGCATTAGTGTGAACAAGGTGTCTCATAAAACACAATAAACACTTACAGAGAAGTGTGATCAACTTCTTAGTGATATTGTGTGAACAATTACTGATGAACAGTGTAACAGCGAGTGTTGCAATCCAACAGAGTGTAGTGCGACATTCTTCAAAGAACACGCTGAGGTCAGTGGTCAATACGCTGAGGTCAGTGGTCAAGTGCGGTCATACAGCTAAGCTCTTGGGAGTTAGCATGGGCTGTTACCCATACCATGGCTTGTTGTAGTGCTTTAGAATCCCAGGTTCATATGTTGAAGAAGGAGATTCTACTTCTTCAGGAGGAAAATAGGAAGCTGAAGCTTCGAATAGATGAGTTTGGGAGCGAGTGTGAGAAGGATTTAGCTGGTAAGGTAGGAATGGTCACCAGCAGTGATAGTGGCAGCCGCTTTAAGTGGCAAGTGGTTCACAGTTCAGGAAGAAGGGAGATGAGGAGAGTTAATAGAGAAATTGTGAAGGTAGGAAATCGATTCTCTGTTCTCCAAGACGAGTGTACTTCAGTGGTTAGTGAGGTTGAAGGTACCACTGATTCCCCTGCTAATCAAGGTAAGACTATTTTAATAGTAGGCGATTCTCAGGTAAGATATATGGACCATGCATTTTGTAACAGAGACAGAAAGATCAGACAGAGAGTGTGTCTTCCTGGAGCTGGTGTTGGCGACATAGTCAGCAGGTTGGATAATATTATGGCAGGTAATGGGAACACGCCCATTATCTGTCTTAGTGTTGGAGGTAATGACATTGGGAAGGGCAGGAGAGAGGAGCTGCTGGATAAGTACAGGTCAGCCATAGAAGTAGTTAGGTCTAAGGGAGGGATCCCAGTCATATGTAGCATCTTGCCTTGAAAGGGAGTGGGCAATGAATGGATGTCTAGGGAAATTGGTATAAATTGCTGGCTAGACAGGTACTGCAAGGAACTTGCAATCCCATTCATTAATAACTGGGACCTTTTCTTTGGCAAACATGATATGTATGCAAGGGATGGGGTTCATCTCTCTGGGGATGGAGTGGTTGCATTAGCCAATTCAATTGAGAGGGTAATTGATGACTTGTCTAGGAATTTAAACTGATAGATTATAGAGGTATGGGTGTTTGTGGGAAACAATCAGGCTGCAGCATTAGGGTTAAAAACAGCAGTTATTACCAGGATACTTCAGGGATATGTTTAAAAGACAATATTCAAAATAAAGTTGCTAGTAATGGCAAATCAACTGATCAACAAACAAAGAGAGATAGTAGAGGGTAACGAGTGACTAGCTCCCTTAAGGTTTACTATACAAATAGTAGGAGTCTAAGAAATAAGAGATGAGCTAAAATTACTTGCAAGTGTAGGCAATATATATATTATTGATTTAACAGAGACCTGGTTCAACCTGAAAGATAGACAAATGCCTTCTGAATGCAACATACAGTGTTATAAACTATTCCACACTGATAGGGTCAACAGGAAGGGTGGTGGTGTGGCGATGTATGTCAGAGAAAATTTAAATTGTTGTCTTAGACATGATATAAGATTAGAAACATCGAACACAGAATCGGTTTGGCTTCAGTTTCTCGAGGGTCGTGACAAATTAATTTTGGGTGTAATTTATAGGCCACCAAACCTTGGCAGGGAGTCCAATAAGCTCTTATGGGACGAAATTCATAAGGCATCCAGATATGAAAATGTTGTGATAATGGGAGATGTTAACTTTAGATAAATTGATTGGAACAATATGACAGGAAATCTTGAGTCTAGTGACTTTCTTGATACGGTTCGGGATTGCTTTTTAGAACAGGTTGTGACAGAACCAACTAGAGGAAACAATCTGCTTGACTTGGTTCTTGCCAACAAAGATTCACTAATTAATAATCTTGAGGTTAATGATGAGCTTGGGGAAAGTGATCACAAATCACTTAGTTTCAATATATCATGGAATTACCCAGATAACTACAATCAAATCTCTGTCCCAGATTTTCGCTTGGCCGACTTCATGGGACTGAAAAATTACTTGGGTGGACTAAATTGGGATATCCTGACTATGGGTCAGGTAGGTGATCTTGGTTGCCAATATGACGTTTTTCAGAGCATAGTTCTAGCTGCCCAGACAACTTTTGTACCGAGTAGGGAAATTAGATCTAACAAAAATGATCCCAAATGGATGAACAATAGATTAAAACATCTCATTGGTCAAAAGAGAGGCATATATAGGGGATGGGCAGTTAAGAAATCAATATATTCAGTTAAAGAGAGAAATAAAAAAAGGAATAAGAAAAGCAAAAAGGGATTATGAGGCTAAGGTCGCAAGGGATTCAAAGACTAACCCAAAAGGGTTCTTTCAGGTATACAGAAGTAAGATTAGGGACAAGATTGGCCCACTTAAGAGTAACTCTGGTCAGATCACTGACAGTGATAAGGATATGTGTGAAATTCTAAATACCTACTTCCTCTCAGTTTTCACCCAGGAAAATACTAGCGATATTCCTGACATAATAGATTACGTAGAACAGGATGATAATAAACTATGTACGATTGCGGTAACTTGTGACATGGTCCTCAGACAAATAGAGAAACTAAAACCTAACAAATCCCCAGGTCCTGATGAACTGTTTGCAAGGGTGTTAAAGGAATGTAAAGAGGAACTTAGCATACCTTTGGCTAATCTTTTTAACATATCACTACAAACTGGCATAGTGCCTGATAAGTGGAAAATGGCAAATGTAATACATATTTACAAGGCAGGTGACAGGTCCTTGGCTTCGAACTATAGACCAATAAGCCTTACCTCCACATGGGAAAATTTATGGAATCAATAATTGCCGAAGGAATTCGTAGCCATATTGACAGGCACAGATTGATTAATGATTCTCAACACGGTTTTACAATGGGGCATTCCTGTCTTACGAATTTATTAACTTTTTTCACTAAGGTGTTTGAGGAGGTAGATCATGGTAATGAATATGATATTGTGTATATGAAATTCAGTAAAGCTTTCGATAGAGTTCCACACCAGAGGCTATTGAGGAAACTTAGGGCACACGGAATAGGAGGAGAATTTTTTTCATGGGTAGAGGCATGGCTGACAAATAGGCAGCAGAGAGTTTGCATAAATGGGGAGAAATCAGAATGGGGGCACGTCACAAGCGGTGTTCCTCAGGGGTCAGTGTTGGGTCCATTGTTGTTCACAATTTACATAAACGACATAGATGAGGGAATAAATAGCGACATAAGCAAATTTGCTGATGACACCAAAATAGGCCATCCAATTCATTCTAATGAGGACATTATAGCACTTCAGGATGATTTGAATAGACTGACGCAATGGTCGGAGAAGTGGCAGATGCAGTTTAATATTGACAAATGCAAAGTTCTAAATGTTGGACAGTTAAATAACCATGCCACATATAAACTAAATAATGTAGATCTTAATACTACCGATTGCGAAAAGGATTTAGGAGTTCTGGTTAGCAGTAATCTAAACCCAAGACAACAGTGCATTAGTGTTCGCAATGAAGCTAACAGAATTCTCGGCTTCATATCTAGAAGTATAAATAACAGAAGTCCTCAGGTTGTTCTTCAACTCTATATATCCTTGGTTAGGCCTCATTTAGACTATGCTGCTCAGTTCTGGTCACCGTATTACAGAATGGATATAAATGCTCTGGAAAATGTACAAAGGAGGATGACAAAGATAACCCCATGTATCAGAAATCTTCCCTATGAGTATAGACTGAAGACCCTGAATCTGCACTCTCTCGAAAGGCGTAGAATTAGGGGGGATATGATCGAGGTGTATAAATGGAAAACAGGAATAAATAAAGGGATGTAAATAGTGTGCTGAAAATTTTCAGCCAAGACAGGACTCGCAGCAATGGTTTCAAGTTGGAAAAATTCAGATTCAGGAAGGATATAGGAAAGTACTGGTTTGTTAATAGAGTTGTGGATGAGTGGAACAAGCTCCTGAGTACAGTTATTGAAGCTAAAACGAGTGGGTGTGGGTGGGTGTGAGTTGGACCTGATTAGCTTGTGCTGCTGGGTCTGGTACTATGCTCCATCCTTGAGTGGGGATGACCAGACTGGGTGGGTCATTGGGATAATCCGGGGGGTGGATCATTCTTCTAATCGGGGGGGGGCACATGAACCTGCTCTGCATGGGTCAGTAGGCCTGTTGCAGTGTTCCTTCTTTTTTATGTTCTCATGTTCTATTCTTCAATCAACTCAACGAATATCCGGGCATAACTATGGGTCAGATACATATACCCAAGTAAGTGTACTAACTAGTGATGTACTACTATTGACTGCACAGTTGAGTATAAAGTCGTGAGTTAGTCACTTATCATAAACCTCGGTGATATGCGGACCTTTGAGTCCACACACGTAAGTTTGTCAGCAATCAGTGAATGAAATATGCTGACATAACACCCCCTAGGGGTAATTTATTATTTACCTAATATTCATTTTCAGCCCGTTGTGAAATGGATGATACAGCTTCTCAAGACCTCGTCTGCAGGGGCAGCTGTGCAGGCGATGAGCTGTCTTTCTAAGCTAAGTTTTCCCTATATTTAAACTATAAACTTAGCTGGTAAACCGTTTCTCAACACTGACAACACTGGAGGACAAGAAGGATAGGGGATGGATATTACCTGGAGTTTACCTGGAGAGAGTTCCGGGGGTCAACGCCCCCGCTGCCCGGTCTGTGACCAGGCCTCCTGGTGGATCAGAGTCTGATCAACCAGGCTGTTACTGCTGGCTGCACACAAACCAACGTGCAAGACACAGCCCGGCTGGTCAGGTACCGACTTTAGGTGCTTGTCCAGTGCCAGCTTGAAGACTGGCAGGGGCCTATTGGTAATCCCCCTTACGTATGCTGGGAGGCAGTTGAACAGTCTCGGGCCCCTGACACTTATTGTATGGTCTCTTAACGTGCTAGTGACACCCCTGTTTTTCATTGGGGGGATGTTGCATCGTCTGCCAACTTTTTTGCTTTCGTAGTGAGTGATTTTCGTGTGCAAGTTCGGTACTAATCCCTCTAGGATTTTCCAGGTGTATATTATCATGTATCTCTCCCGCCTGCATTCCAGGGAATACAGGTTCAGGAACCTCAAGCGCTCCCAGTAATTGAGGTGTTTTATCTCCGTTATGCGTGCCGTGAAGGTTCTCTGTACATTTTCTAGGTCAGCAATTTCACCTGCCTTGAAAGGTGCTGTTAGTGTGCAGCAACATTCCAGCCTAGATAGAACAAGTGACCTGAAGAGTGTCATCATGGGCTTAGTATCCCTAGTTTTGAAGGTTCTCATTATCCATCCAGTCATTTTTCTAGCAGCTGCGATTGATGCAATGTTATGGTCCTTGAAGGTGAGATCCTCCGACATGATCACTCCTAGGTCTTTGACGTTGGTGTTACGCTCTATTTTGTGGCCGGAATTTGTTTTGTACTCTGATGAAGATTTAATTTCCTCGTGTTTACCATAACTGAGTAATTGAAATTTCTCATCGTTGAACTTCATATTGTTTTATGCAGCCCACTGAAAGATTTGGTTGATGCCCGCCTGGAGCCTTGGTAGTGTCTGCAATGGAAGACACTGATACTGAGAAGAATTGACAAGATGTTTAGGGACAATGTTACAGAGATGGAACACAGCAACAAGGGGTCACAACTGAAAGTTGAAAAATCAGATGAGTCACAAGGATGTTAGAAAGTATTTCTTCAGTCATAGAGTTGTTAGGAAGTGGAACAATCTGGAAAGTGATGTAGTGGAGAAAGGATCCACACATACCTTTAAGAAGAGGTACGATAAAGCTCATGGAGCAGGAAGAGTGGCCTAGTAGTAACCAGTGAAGAGGCAGGGCCAGTAGCTGCGACTCGATCCCTGCAACCACAAATAAGTGAGTACACAAAGACACACAACAAACACACACACAAACACACACACACACACACACACACACACACACACACACACCCTGAGCAGTTCAGACATCGAGGACATCACTTACGAGAGGCCCCTTGGAGCTAGCGATCATGTGGTTCTGAGTTTTGACTATATAGTAGAGTTACAAGTGGAGAAGGTAACAGGAACTGAAGGGGACAGGCCAAACTATAAAAGGGGGGACTACACAGGTATGAGAAACTTCCTGCAGGAGGTTCAGTGGGACAGAGAAATGGTAGGAAAATCAGTAAACGAGATGATGGAATATGTGGCAACAAAGTGCAAGGAGGCAGAGGAAAGTTTTGTTCCCAAGGGAAACAGAAATAATAGGAAGACCAAAACGAGTCCTTGGTTTACCCGAAGGTGTAGGGAGGCAAAAACTAAGCGCAACAGAGAATGGAAAAGGTACAGGAGGCATAGGACCCAGGAAAACAAGGAGATTAGTAGAAGAGCCAGAAACGAGTATGCGCAGATAAGGAGGGAGGCCCAGCGACAGTATGAAAACGACATAGCATCGAAAGTCAAATCTGACCCGAAACTGCTGAATAGCCACATTAGGAGGAAGACAACAGTCAAGGACCAGGTGATAAGGCTGAGGAAAGAAGGTGGAGAACTCACAAGAAACGATCAAGAGGTATGTGAGGAGCTCAACACGAGATTTAAGGAAGTATTTACAGTAGAGACAGGAAGGACTCTGGGGGGACAGACCAGATGGGGACACCAACAAGGAATACACCAACAAGTGTTGGACGACATACATACAGAGGAGGAGGAGGTGAAGAAACTGCTAAGGGACATCGATACCTCAAAGGCAATGGGACCGGACAACATCTCTCCATGGGCCCTTAGAGAGGGAGCAGATATGTTGTGCGTACCACTTACCACAATCTTCAACACATCCCTGGAAACTGGGCAACTACCTGAGGTATGGAAGACGGCAAATGTAGTTCCCATTTTCAAAAAAGGAGACAGAAAAGAGGCACTAAACTATAGACCTGTGTCATTGACGTGTATAGTATGCAAAATTATGGAGAAGATTATCAGGAGGAGAATGGTGGAGCACCTGGAGCGGAACAGGAGTATAAATGCCAACCAGCACGGATTCACGGAAGGCAAATCCTGTGTCACAAACCTTCTGGAGTTTTACGATAAAATAACAGAAGTAAGACAAGAGAGAGAGGGGTGGGTTGATTGCATCTTCTTGGACTGCAAGAAGGCCTTTGACACAGTTCCTCACAAGAGATTAGTGCAGAAGCTAGAGCATCAGGCGCATATAACAGGAAGAGCACTGCAATGGATCAGAGAATACTTGACAGGGAGGCAACAACGAGTCATGGTACGTAATGATGTATCACAGTGGGCACCTGTGACGAGCGGGGTCCCACAGGGGTCGGTCCTAGGACCAGTGCTATTTTTGGTATATGTGAACGACATGACGGAAGGGTTAGACTCAGAAGTGTCCCTGTTTGCAGATGATGTGAAGTTAATGAGGAGAATTAAATCTGATGAGGACCAGGCAGGACTTCAAAGAGACCTGGACAGACTGGACACCTGGTCCAGCAAATGGCTTCTCGAATTTAATCCTGCCAAATGCAAAGTCATGAAGATAGGGGAAGGGCACAGAAGACCACAGACAGAGTATAGGCTAGGTGGCCAAAGACTGCAAACCTCACTCAAGGAGAAAGATCTTGGGGTGAGTATAACACCGAGCATGTCTCCGGAAGCACACATCAATCAGATAACTGCTGCAGCATATGGGCGCCTGGCAAACCTGAGAACAGCATTCCGACACCTTAGTAAGGAATCATTCAAGACACTGTACACCGTGTATGTCAGGCCCATACTGGAGTATGCAGCACCTGTTTGGAACCCGCACTTGATAAAGCACGTCAAGAAACTAGAGAAAGTACAAAGGTTTGCAACAAGGTTAGTTCCAGAGCTAAGGGGAATGTCCTATGAAGAAAGATTAAGGGAAATCGGCCTGACGACACTGGAGGACAGGAGGGTCAGGGGAGACATGATAACGACATATAAAATACTGCGTGGAATAGACAAGGTGGACAAGGACAGGATGTTCCAGGGAGGGGACACAGAAACAAGAGGCCACAATTGGAAGTTGAAGACACAAATGAGTCAGAGAGATAGTAGGAAGTATTTCTTCAGTCATAGAGTTGTAAGGCAGTGGAATAGCCTAGAAAATGACGTAGTGGAGGCAGGAACCATACACAGTTTTAAGACGAGGTTTGATAAAGCTCATGGAGCGGGGAGAGAGAGGGTCTAGTAGCAACCGGTGAAGAGGCGGGGCCAGGAGCTAGGACTCGACCCCTGCAACCACAAATAGGTGAGTACAAATAGGTGAGTACACACACACACACACACACACACACACACACACTGTATACCATCTACGTCAGGCCCATACTGGAGTATGCAGCACCAGTTTGGAATCCACACCTAGTCAAGCACGTCAAGAAATTAGAGAAAGTGCAAAGGTTTGCAACAAGACTAGTCCCAGAGCTACGGGGATTGTCCTATGAAGAAAGGTTGAGGGAAATCGGCCTGACGACACTGAAGGCCAGGAGGGTCAGGGGAGACATGATAACGACATATAAAATACTGCGCGGAATAGACGAGGTGGACAAAGACGGGATGTTCCAGAGATGGGACACAGACACAAGAGGTCACAATTGGAAGTTGAAGACTCAGATGAATCAAAGGGATGTTAGGAAGTATTTCTTCAGTCATAGAGTAGTCAGGCCATGGAATAGCCTAGAAAGTGATGTGGTGGAGGCAGGAACCATACATAGTTTTAAGGCGAGGTATGATAGAGCTCATGGGGCAGGGAGAGAGAGGACCTAGTAGCAATCAGCGAAGAGGCGGGGCCAGGAGCTGTGACTCGACCCCTGCAACCACAAATAGGTGAGTACAAATAGGTGAGTACACACGAACACTCACACACACACACACACACACGGGGCCAGGAGCTTGGACTCGACCCCTGCAACCTCAAGTAGGTGAGTGAGTACACACACACACACACACACACACATACACACACACACGCACACACGCACACACAGACACACACACACACACACACACACACACACACACACACACACACACACACAAGGAGACTAGATGAGCTGGAAAGGAAGATGGAAGAGAGGTTAGCAGCAGAATGCAGAAGGTGGAAGCAACAGGCCACAGCAGCAGAAATCAAGATAGAGAGATTAGAAGAGGAGCTGAGACATCTGAAACAGCACAGAGACAAAGATATTACAGAAGTAGCATCGGCAATGGCTACATCAAACACAGACAACAGGTCTGAAGGAAGCATGGAAACTAAACTGTATGCAGAGGTCCTGTCAAACCCACATGGGGCCAAAACAAAGACAGGGAGCACACTAGGACAGAATGAGAGGTTGGAAGACATTGAAGGAACTAGGACATGTGCAAGGACCTTACCAGATACCTGTGGGGGCCAGGAGCAGGTGAGCAGGAAGGATAAACCAAGAAGCATAGGGGCAATAACTAGGGAAGGGACTGAAGGAAGGTACACTCCACGGGAAGGAACTAAAACACATCAGAGGATGCAATGGGAGTCACAGTGGGAGGTGGAAAGGGAAAGATCCGTGTTTGTCTATGGGCTAGACGAAGCTAAAGGGAAAACTTATGATGAAAGAAAGCAGGAGGAGAAAAAAGCGATTGAAGATATCATGAAGGTGATAGGCGAGGGGGACATGACCCAGGTGGCAAATTTTCGGAGAATTGGGTGGTTCACAAAGAAAAGGAATCGGCCTCTCAAAGTAATTTTCAAGGCAGAATCAACCCGAACCATGATCCTGCAGGAGAAAGCACGGCTGAGAGGCAAGCAGGAGTTCCGGAGTGTGTACCTCGATCGAGACAGAACACAGGACGAAAGGAAGACAGTGAAAGAGAGAGTTCAAAAACGAAAGGAGAAATGGGAGGAAATGAAAAAGGAGAGCAGAATAATCCAGGATCAAATGGAAGGACAAGCGCACCCCCCAGAAACACCTGCAGAAGGACTCCAGCCACGACACCTCCAAGGCAACTGAACAATCCAAACCAACCATCACACACCGATCCCTCTGTTTCCACCCCCCGCACCACAGTTACAGTATTAGAACAGAAGTTGAAGGTTTGGTACACAAATGCAGATGGATTAACGAATAAACATGAGGAATGGCAAGAAAGAATCAATGAGAAGTCCCCAGACATCATAGCAGTTACAGAAACAAAACTCATGGAGAAAATAACAGATGCAATCTTCCCACCAGGATACCAGATCATGAGGAAAGATAGAAGGGGCATGGGGGGAGGTGGGGTTGCTCTGCTTGTAAAAAACAGATGGAAATTCGAGAAAATGGAAGGAATAGATGAGACGGGAGAAAGAGACTACATAGCAGGTACACTTCAGTCTGGGGAACACAAAGTGGTCATTGCAGTGATGTATAATCCACCACAGAACTGCAGGAGGCCAAGAGAGGAATATGAAGAGAGCAACATAGCAATGGTGGACACACTTGCTGAGGTGGCAAGAAGAGCTCACTCCAGCAGAGCAAAGTTGCTGGTTATGGGGGATTTCAACCACAGGGAGATTGACTGGGAAAACCTGGAGCCACATGGGGGTCCCGAAACATGGAGAGCCAGGATGTTGGACGTGGTGCTGGAAAACCTCATGCACCAACATGTTAAGGACACTACCAGAGTGAGAGGGGAGGATGAACCAGCAAGATTGGACCTTGTGTTCACCCTGGGCAGCTCAGATATTGAGGACATCAAGTATGAGAGTCCCCTAGGAGCTAGCGAGCACGTGGTTCTGTGCTTTGAATACATAGTAGAGCTGCAAGTGGAGAGAATAACAGGAGTTGAATGGGAAAAGCCTGACTATAAAAGAGGGGACTACATAGGGTTGAAGAACTTCCTGCGGGAGGTCCAGTGGGACAGAGAACTGGCAGGAAAGCCAGTAAATGAAATGATGGAATATGTAACAACAAAATGCAAGGAGGCAGTGGAAAGGTTTATTCCCAAGGGCAACAGTAACAACGGAAAGACCAGAACGAGCCCCTGGTTTACCCGACGGTGTAAGGAGGCAAAAACAAAATGCAATAGAGAATGGAAGAAGTACAGAAGGCAGAGAACACACGAAAATAGGGAGATCAGTCGCAGAGCCAGGAATGAGTACGCACAGATAAGGAGGGAGGCCCAGCGACAGTATGAAAATGACATAGCATCGAGAATCAAGACTGACCCGAAACTGTTGTATAGCCACATCAGGAGGAAGACAACAGTCAAAGACCAGGTGATCAGATTAAGGACAGAAGGTGGAGAACTCACAAGAAATGATCAGGAGGTATGTGAGGAGCTGAACAGGAGATTTAAGGAAGTTTTTACAGTAGAGACAGGAAGGGCTGTGGGAAGACAGCACAGAAGGGAACATCAAGAGGGAATATACCAACAAGTGTTGGATGACATACGAACAACTGAGGAGGAGGTGAAGAAGCTCTTAAGTGACCTTGACACCTCAAAGGCGAGGGGACCGGACAACATCTCCCCATGGGTCCTTAGAGAAGGAGCAGAGATGCTGTGCGTGCCTCTAACCACAATCTTCAACACATCCCTTGAAACTGGGCAACTACCTGAGAAATGGAAGACAGCTAATTTAGTCCCCATATTTAAGAAAGGAAACAGAAACGAGGCACTAAACTACAGACCTGTGTCTCCGACATGTATTGTGTGCAAAGCCATGGAGAAGATTATCAGGAGGAGAGTGGTCGAACACCTGGAAAGGAACAAGATTATAAATGAAAACCAGCATGGGTTCATGGAAGGCAAATCTTGTATCACAAATCTCATGGAGTTTTATGACAAGGTAACAGAAGTAAGACACGAGAGAGAGGGGTGGGTAGATTGCGTTTTCCTAGACTGCAGGAAGGCCTTTGACACAGTTCCCCACAAGAGATTAGTGCAGAAGCTGGAGGATCAGGCGCACGTAAAAGGGAGGGCACTGCAATGGATAAGGGAATACTTGACAGGGAGGCAGCAACGAGTCATGGTACGTGAAGAGGTATCACAGTGGGCGCCTGTTACGAGCTGGGTCCCACAGGGGTCAGTTCTAGGACCAGTGCTATTTTTGATATATGTGAACGACATGATGGAAGGAATAGACTCTGAAGTGTCCCTGTTCGCAGATGACGTGAAGTTGATGAGAAGAATTAAATCGGACGAGGATGAGGCAGGACTGCAAAGAGACCTGGACAGGCTGGACATGTGGTCCAGCAACTGGCTTCTCGAATTCAATCCAGCCAAATGCAAAGTCATGAAGATTGGGGAGGGGCAAAGAAGACCGCAGACAGAGTATAGGCTAGGTGGACAAAGACTACAGACCTCACTCAGGGAGAAAGACCTTGGGGTGACCATAACACCGAGCACATCACTGGAGGCACACAACCAAATAACCGCTGAAGCATACGGGCGCCTGGCAAACCTGAGAATAGCGTTCCGATATCTTAATAAGGAATCGTTCAAGACACTGTACACGGTGTATGTTAGGCCCATACTGGAGTATGCAGCACCAGTCTGGAACCCACACCTGGTCAAGCACGTCAAGAAGTTAGAGAAAGTACAAAGGTTTGCAACAAGGCTAGTCCCAGAGCTCAAGGGAATGTCGTACGAGGAAAGGTTAAGGGAAATAGGACTGACGACACTGGAGGACAGAAGGGGCAGGGGAGACATGATAACGACATACAAGATACTGCGGGGAATAGACAAGGTGGACAGAGATAGGATGTTCCAGAGAGGGGACAGGGACAAGGGGTCACAACTGGAAGCTGAAGACTCAGACGAGTCACAGGGACGTTAGGAAGTATTTCTTCAGTCATAGAGTTGTCAGCAAGTGGAATAGCCTAGCAAGTGAAGTAGTGGAGGCAGGAACCATACATAGTTTTAAGAAGAGGTATGACAAAGCTCAGGAAGCAGAGAGAGAGAGGATCCAGTAGCGATCAGTGAAGAGGCGGGGCCAGGAGCTGAGTATCGACCCCTGCAACCACAATTAGGTGAGTACAATTAGGTGAGTACACACACATACACACACACACACACACACAGACACACACACACACACACACACACACACACACACACACACACACACACACACACACACACACACATACACACACACACACACACACACACACACACACACACACACAAGAGAGAGAGAGGAGAGGATGAACCAGCAAGGCTGGACTTAGTATTCACCTTCAGTAGTGCAGATATCGAGGACATCACATATGAAAGACCCCTTGGGGCCAGTGACCATGTGGTTTTAAGCTTCGAATACACAGTAGAGCTACAAGTGGAGGGAGAAGCAGGAAGGCCAGGACGAATGAAGCCAAACTACAAGAAAGGGGAATACACAGGAATGAGGAACTACCTGAACGGGGTTCAGTGGGACAGAGAACTGGCAGGGAAGCCAGTTAATGAGATGATGGAATATGTAGCAACAAAATGCAAGGAGGCTGAGGAGAGGTTTGTACCCAAGGGTAACAGGAGTAATGAAAAAGCCAGGATGAGCCCATGGTTTACCCAAAGGTGCAGGGAGGCAAAAACCAAGTGTGCTAGGGAATGGAAGAAATATAGAAGGCAAAGGACCCAGGAGAATAAGGAGAACAGTCGTAGAGCCAGAAACGAATATGCAAAGATAAGAAGGGAGGCCCAAAGACAATATGAAAATGACATAGCAGCGAAAGCCAAATCTGACCCGAAACTGTTGTACAGCCACATCAGGAGGAAAACAACAGTCAAGGACCAGGTAATCAGGCTAAGGAAGGAAGGAGGAGAGACAACAGGAAATGACCGTGAAGTATGTGAAGAACTCAACAAGAGATTCAAAGAAGTGTTCACAGAGGAGACAGAAGGGACTCCAGAAAGACGGAGAGGTGGGGCACACCACCAAGTGCTGGACACAGTGCACACAACCGAGGAAGAAGTGAAGAGGCTTCTGAGTGAGCTAGATACCTCAAAGGCAATGGGGCCAGATAACATCTCCCCATGGGTATTGAGAGAGGGAGCAGAGGCGCTATGTGTACCCCTAACAACAATATTCAATACATCTATCGAAACAGGGAGATTGCCTGAGGCATGGAAGACAGCAAATGTAGTCCCAATCTTTAAAAAAGGAGACAGACATGAAGCATTAAACTACAGACCAGTGTCACTGACATGTATAGTATGCAAAATCATGGAGAAGATTATCAGGAGAAGAGTGGTGGAACACCTAGAAAGGAATGATCTCATCAACAGCAGCCAGCATGGTTTCAGGGACGGGAAATCCTGTGTCACAAACCTACTGGAGTTCTATGACATGGTGACAGCAGTAAGACAAGAGAGAGAGGGGTGGGTGGATTGCATTTTCTTGGACTGCAAGAAGGCGTTTGACACAGTTCCACACAAGAGATTGGTCCAAAAACTGGAGGACCAAGCAGGGATAACAGGGAAGGCACTACAATGGATCAGGGAATACTTGTCAGGAAGACAGCAGCGAGTCATGGTACGTGGCGAGGTGTCAGAGTGGGCACCTGTGACCAGCGGGGTCCCGCAGGGGTCAGTCCTAGGACCAGTGCTGTTTCTGGTATTTGTGAACGACATGACGGAAGGAATAGACTCTGAGGTGTCCCTGTTTGCAGATGACGTGAAGTTGATGAGAAGAATACACTCGATCGAAGACCAGGCAGAACTACAAAGGGATCTGGACAGGCTGCAGACCTGGTCCAGCAATTGGCTCCTGGAGTTAAATCCCACCAAGTGCAAAGTCATGAAGATTGGGGAAGGGCAAAGAAGGCCGCAGACGGAGTACAGTCTAGGGGGTCAGAGACTACAAACCTCACTCAAGGAAAAAGATCTTGGGGTGAGTATAACACCAGGCACATCTCCTGAAGCGCACATCAACCAAATAACTGCTGCAGCATATGGGCGCCTAGCAAACCTCAGAACAGCATTCCGACATCTTAATAAGGAATCGTTCAGGACCCTGTACACCGTATACGTTAGGCCCATATTGGAGTATGCGGCACCAGTTTGGAACCCACACCTAGCCAAGCACGTAAAGAAACTAGAGAAAGTGCAAAGGTTTGCAACAAGACTAGTCCCAGAGCTAAGAGGTATGTCCTACGAGGAGAGGTTAAGGGAAATCAACCTGACGACACTGGAGTACAGGAGAGATAGGGGGGACATGATAACGACATACAAAATACTGAGAGGAATTGACAAGGTGGACAAAGACAGGATGTTCCAGAGATTGGACACAGTAACAAGGGGACACAGTTGGAAGCTGAAGACACAGATGAATCACAGGGATGTTAGGAAGTATTTCTTCAGCCACAGAGTAGTCAGTAAGTGGAATAGTTTATGAAGCGATGTAGTGGAGGCAGGATCCATACATAGCTTTAAGCAGAGGTATGATAAAGCTCACGGCTCAGGGAGAGTGACCTAGTAGAGATCAGTGAAGAGGCGGGGCCAGGAGCTCGGACTCGACCCCCGCAACCTCAACTAGGTGAGTACAACTAGGTGAGTACACACACACACACACACACACACACACACACACACACACACACACACACACACACACACACACACACACACACACACACACACACACATTCTCCATTGTGGAATCCCGCTTACCAGTGACAGTACCTTCCTGTGTTGCACCTGCTCCAGTATTTCAGCGCCAGTGTTGCTGTCTGATCTTCAAATTCATCAAGACTACGGTGCTCGTCACGTGCTCCTAGACTGGGGGACTCATTACCTCCTCTTCTACTGTGTACTGTGTGTATTTCTGCAGTTTTCAGAGTGTGTCCATTTATTGTATTAACAAAGTCAGTCGAAGGCAAAACGTTCACAAAGACGCCAAGATGTTGCACATGTGTCTAATTCATCACAATACAGATAAGACTTCCATAAGTGAAGAGACAATGAATTTAAGCATTTTATGATTGTTGTTGAGACAATTAAATTAATACTGCCTTGATTGTGGAGACTATGAATGTAATACTGCCTTGACTGTGGAGACTATGAATGTAATACTGCCTTGATTGTCGAGACAATGAAGTTAATACTACCTTGAATGTTGAGACTATGATGCTAATACTGCCTTGAATGTTGAGACTATGATGCTAATACTGCCTTGAATGTCGAGACAATGAAGCTAATACAGCCATGATTGTTGAGACTATGAAGCTAATACTGCCTTTAATGTTGAGACTATGAAGCTAATACTGCCTTGAATGTCGAGACTATGAAGTTAATACAGCCATGATTGTTGAGACTATGAAGCTATTACTGCCTTAAATGTCGAGACTATGAAGCTAGTACTGCCTTGAATGTCGAGACTATAAGGCTAATACTGCCTTGATTGTTGAGACTATGAAGCTAATGCTGCCTTGATTGTTGAGACTACGATGCTAATACTGCCTTGAATGTTGAGACTATGAAGCTAATACTGCCTTGAATGTCGAGACTATGAAGCTAATACTGCCTTGAATGTTGAGACTTTGAAGCTATTACTGCCTTAAATGTCGAGACTATGAAGCTAGTACTGCCTTGATTGTTAAGACTATAAAGCTAATACTGCCTTGAATGTCGAGACTGTGAAGCTAATACTGCCTTGAATGACGAGTCTATGAAGCTAATACTGCCTTGATTGTTGAGACTATGATGCTAATACTGCCTTGAATGTCGAGACTATGAAGCTAATACTGCCTTGATTGTTGAGACTATGAAGCTAATACTGCCTTGAATGTCGAGACTATGAAGCTAATACAGCCATGATTGTTGAGACTATGAAGCTAATACTGCCTTGAATATCGAGACTATGAAGCTAATACTGCCTTGAATGTTGAGACTTTGAAGCTATTACTGCCTTAAATGTCGAGACTATGAAGCTAGTACTGCCTTGATTGTTAAGACTATGAAGCTAATACTGGCTTGAATGTCGAGACTGTGAAGCTAATACTGCCTTGAATGGCGAGTCTATGAAGCTAATACTGCCTTGATTGTTGAGACTATGAAGCTAATACTGCCTTGAATGTCGAGACTATAAGGCTAATACTGCCTTGAATGTCGAGACTATGAAGCTAATACTGCCTTGATTGTTGAGACTATGAAGCTAATGCTGCCTTGATTGTTGAGACTACGATGCTAATACTGCCTTGAATGTTGAGACTATGAAGCTAATACTGCCTTGAATGTCGAGACTATGCAGCTAATACTGCCTTGAATGTCGAGATTATGAAGCTAATACTGCCTTGAATGTCGAGACTATGAAGCTAATACTGCCTTGATTGTTGAGACTATGAAGCTAATACTGCCTTGATTGTTGAGACTATGAAGCTAATACTGCCTTGATTGTTGAGACTATGAAGCTAATACTGCCTTGATTGTTGAGACTATGAAGCTAATACTGCCTTGATTGTAGTGACCCTAAAGTTAGTACTGTCTTGACTGAAGAGACAATGGAGATAATACTCCCATGTTTACAGAGACTATTAAATTAATACTTACATGATTGTAGAAATAAGTTAACATATACATGATTGTTGAGAAAATTGAGTTAATATTTCCAGGATTGTTGAGGCTATGGAGTTTATTCGTGATTGAAGAAACTATGGAATTAAAATCTCCATCATTGTAGATACAATGTGTTAACATTTCCACAACTGAAGGAACAATAGAGTTAAGAACATCAAGATAAGTGAGACACGAGATGACACATATGAGCAGAGTGAGCAAAGTGTGAAACACGAGATGACACATATGAGCAGAGTGAGCAAAGTGTTAGACACGAGATGACACATGTATAAGCACAGTGAGCAAAGTGTGAGACACGAGATGACACATGTATAAGCACAGTGAGCAAAGTGTGAGACACGAGATGACACATGTATGAGTACAGTGAGCAAAGTGTGAGACACGAGATGACACATGTATAAGCACAGTGAGCAAAGTGTGAGGCACGAGATGACACATGTATAAGCACAGTGAGCAAAGTGTGAGACACGAGATGACACACGTATGAGCACAGTGAGCAAAGTGTGAGACACGAGATGACACATGTATAAGTACAGTGAGCAAAGTGTGAGACACGAGATGACACATGTATGAGCAAAGTGAGCGAAGTGTGAGACACGAGATGACACATGTATGAGCACAGTGAGCAAAGTGTGAGACACGAGATGAAACATGTAGGAGTACAGTGAACAATGTTTGAGACACGAGATGACACATGTAAGAATACAGTGAGCAAAGTATAAGTTACTGTCGTCTATGATTGTTATGTTACTTTTCAGGTGATATTTTTATAAGTCAAACTAGCCAATTGTTTATGTTTTACTTTATAGGGAATATTATTATGTTTGTCTATATGGGAAATATCATTTATTGTTTCTAAGAGAATTATACTTTTAGTTGTGTTTGTTCTACATGAAACATCAATTATGTTTGATTATGTGGAGAATATCATTTATATTTAATTCATTGGGAATAAGATTTATGTTTTATTCAGAAGGGAATATCTTTGAAGTCATTTATATTTGGCTCTATTTTTTTTTTTTTTTGAGAATGCTCCAGCATGAATACCCTCCGTAGTTACTATGCCAAATATGTGTTGTAAATAAATTAAAAACCAGAATTTTTTTTTTTATATGCTTGTAGCACACACGTGTGTTAGTTCTGACTCCTGACCGTATTTACACTATTCTAACCTGGACAGACTTGGTGTGTAATTTGTGGGTTTGTGATCCTGGCGTCGACGATGTTGGCTTTGACATGGAATGCAACACCGAGTGGCGCTGAGACAACTGCAGTTAGTGTACAAACTGCTGTCACAACTACATTGAAAACAATTGTTTACGTGGGTAAGTTTACATTTTTGTAAAGAACTAAATTATGAACTAAAACAATAACTAATAAGGTAAACTGTAGAACTTAGGTTGGAAGTATGTGGTGCATCATTTGCAATACCTGTCGGTAATGTATACCATTTTGATGTTCATCTTGTCAGACACTGCAACGTACCTAGCAATTGTTTGTGTTGAGTGTTTGTGTTTGAATTCTGGACGGGAAGTATCGGGGTATCCCGGGTTGTGTTGCTTAATTAGGTGTTGAGTCGTAGATGATTCAACATTAATGCTGGTCCATGTTATTGTTCCTCGGTGTATGATATCTTAACAGGGTGTAATGAATTGTAATTGGTTATTAGTGTGAAGTGTTGGAGAAAGGAGAGGTGATGTCGGTTGTGGTGGTGCTGGTGATGATGATGGTGATGGCAGTGGTGAAGATGGTGCTGGTAGTGGTGAAGATGGTGCTGGTAGTGGTGGTGCTGGTGGTTATGGTGGAGGTGTTGATGGTGGCGGTGGTGCTGGTGGTGGTTCTAGTAGCAGTGACGATGGTGCTGGTGGTGTTACTGGTGGTGGTGGTGGTGTTCTGGTGATGGCAGTGGTGATGGTGGTGGTGCCAGTGTAGTGGGGGTTTGTAGGAGATATGATGGTTGGAGTTAAACACACTTGTTGGATGGTAACACATATATTGGCAGAGTGTGAAGAGGGAGGCCCAGCCTGCCCTGTTGCCTGTTGTAGGCCTATGCGTGGACTGAGGCCGATGCAGCGTGTCCCGCGCACTCATGCGGGATCACGTGACGTCATACAAACTAGTCCCTAGGCCTAGCAAAGGGGTCGTGTATGTAAAACATACGGATGGTACTATGATACTCAGATAAGCTATACAACACATGTAGGGGATCAGCAACTATACTGACAGCTCAGTCATGTTACGTATGTCGTCTCGACATAGGCTGAACAGGCAGGTAGCTCTGGGCTGATTCTATACAATAACAAAGACATATGTAATTTAGAACTAATGGATGGCATCATAATGGATGTTAACATAATGGGTTTTAACGTAATGCATTACGAATTATAAGAACAAATCATGGTATAATAAAGGATGGAATTGATCGATCGATCTGCATTCATGCACTCTACGGATTCTGAGGAAGGATAAATATATTTACAAAGGTGAAAGTAATTAACAGCAAAAGCAAATCTGGAACGCACAGATCATTACTGCTAAATTCTCAGAATTCGGAGGGAACGTGAACACAAAAAAAAAAAATCTGAAAAACTGATCAGCTAATAACAAGCACACAGTTGACAACTTCATTCATCTTGGACATCTAATTATACAAGCTATGTACATTTAAACCCAACTCTGTGAGGGTAAGATCTACATATGCAGAATGGTTATCGTCTTTTGGAGGATCGAATTCCTTTGCAATGGCTAACACATGCCTTGACTGAGGGTGATATGAACAAGTATCTACAAAAGATCCTTGTGGGTTTCTCATTCCTTGTCGAGTACGCAAAGAATAACGACATTCAGGTTGATTATCTGGCTGAGTAGTAGAGGTAGAGGGTACAGAGTCAAGAGGATTGTCAGCATCTGTCACATTAGTCTGGGTAGAATTATCATCCTCGACATAGCATACTAATTTCATATGATCTAAATGCGATTCTTTATACTGACCAGTACTAATTTCTCTAACCTTATACTTACTGCCATTGATATGTTCAACTACTCGATAAGGACCAACAAACTTTTGATCGAGCTTAGGCATTGCGGAAGTTTTATTGAAATAAGTCAGCATAACTCACGAACCCACTTTAACTTTTGCCGGCTTAGCACGGCTATTAGTTACTCTAGTAAATTCTGCTGTTGATTTATGAAGTGTTTCACGGATTCTTCTAAAAACACTTTGAGCTATGCTGGTACGAGTTGCTATGAAATCATCAGGGTTATAATTGGGTTTCGGCGTGGAATATCACAACTCATAAGGTAAACGCTTGTCTACATCGTACAATGCATAATGTGGAGTGTCACCTATGGAAGAATTGTTACAGAATTCAAGGCACATTGAACATCTGGTATAACTTCATCCCAGGTTTCACTACTGGGGTTGATAGTGGCTCTCAAGACATCAAGTACTTTCTTATTGGTTCGTTCTGCTAACCCATTGCTGGTAGGATGATGAGGAACAATGGTGGATTTAGAGATCTTGTACAAGGTACTCAAATTTTCAAGAATCTCATTACAGAATTCACCTCCATTATCTGTTACTAAGGACTTAGGGGTGGTATGCCTGCAGATAATGCGTTTTTTAAACGCTTTAGCTACTGTCTCAGCAGTCTTATCTGCAATAGGAAGTAACTCACAATATCTGGTGAAATGGTCTACCATAACACACAGATGTTTGTTGTCTTGGAGGTAACATTTAAAATTGGTTAACAAATCTAGCGCAACTCTTTCCCACGGTTCGCTAGTAGTTGGATACACCTGGATTGGATTAGGACCATTGACATTTCCTTTATGCTGCGTACAGACATTACATTTCTTAACATACTCGGAAATGTCAGTTGCCATGCGCGGCCAAAAGTATTTCATTCTGGCTTGTTTCACAGAACAATTCATACCAGGGTGTGCAACACCTGGTGCACCGTGAACTAGTTGTAGTGGTACATTCACTAGTGACTGTGGAATTACTAATTGGTATACTCTTCTGCTTGGAGTACCTAACTCGGCTGTTCGATACAGTAATTCTTGACTCATGACAAAGTCACTAATGGATGCTGGTGGCTTCACAGCCAGAATAAGGTCTTCCTGGAGCAGGAATCGAATCACACCAGACCACAAGGGATCGGTTCTTTCTTACTGGAGGAATGAACAAACTCGGTGGAGTGGATGACTATCCCCGGTTGAGAAAAATAACGCTATAACACGCAATATGAGCAAGGGAGAACGGATCTACTATCTCTCACTGCAAGCACAAAGGAAAAGAAATGAACACTGTCGACAATACTGGTATTCATTCTGAGTCGCACACAGTAACACGAGGTATCAACTATAAAGAGACTACACTTACAAACGTTAACAACATGTGGAAATTACTCGAGAAACAGCTTTGTACATAGCAAGGATTACTGTCAACTAGGATGGGATCACTATCTGGAACACTAGGAACAACAACAGACACTCTAGTGAGAGCACTAGCCGCAACAGAGACGTTTTTTTGCAGACGGCATGTGACATCAACAAGAGATGGCATTACTAGTTTCAAGTAATCGTTTTCTAACAAGGCGTCCCCTGTGGAGAAACTTCTACTTGAACTAGCAGTCATTGCAGGGATAGGCTGAGCACTCAAGGCAGTCTGAGTGTCCCCGGACACTTGAGGCAATGGAACACTATCCTACAAGTCTGAATGAACTTGTAGGTGGAACACAGATGGGAGTGACAGAATTACTAGTGCCTGACCGCTCGGCTACGTTAATAAGGAATTCACGGATCTATCGGAACTTAATCTGAACTTCACATTCTGCAGCACTTTAACAAATCTCAGATACAAGCTGTGAGAACAAACATATTTCTCATGTGCTAGGTATTGTCTTTCAGTCAGTAAGGGAATAATAGTAGTACTGTGGACTGATTCATATTGACTTTGACTGGCATGATACACTAAGTGAGCAAACATAAGTGACTGGGACATCTTCTCAGGGAACTTACTCAAGGACATAAAGGCAAGAAAAATAGAGAGAATGACACAATAAGCTTAAATGGGAAGAAAATGCTTAACTATTCTGCGTAAGTAAAGAAAAATTGACAAGTCACACTGTAAGCAAGGAAAACTCACATGAAAATAAAAAAAATACTCAACTGGATAAGCAACACTTTGAAAATCAAGGGAAAGTGTACTTTACTCAAATCAAATTTACTCAAATTTACTTTAAATTGAATTAATGGTACAGTGAGTTTTCATTACTCTCAATTCAATAAAGAAATTCAACAAAAATGATAAATCATGTAAAAATTATAAAATAGAATGAATAAATCTTGTGCAAAATTAAAACAAACTGGGAAAGCAATTCACTGAAAATAAAATAAAATGACACACAAGAATAAAATATTACGCACAGAACAAGGAATGTGAAACTGAAATCACAAAATATTGCACTGAAGTGAACTGTAGCAATATTGCAATTAACAATTTCTAATCAAAAGTTCTACACAACACAACACTACAAAAAACTTCTGAAAGAAAAAAATTTAATGGCAGCACAATGTTTACACAAGAATTATTGCAAAATGAGTCAATATTGCAATAATAAAAAAACATAACACACAAGAAAATGCCGTTTACAAAACAATAAAAAAATTATCAAGGATTGAACTGACTGAACAGTTTAACTCTTAATTGTAGCTTAAGCAAACACTTACTGAATAAGCAAAAGAATTATTTACTTTAAAAAGAAGGCAAAAATTGCACTAAGAGTGAATTTGTTCAATGAAATATGAAAAATAATAAAGGCAAAAATGCAAAACAAAGAAAGGTTAACACTCACAATAAGGCAGGAACACAACACATCAATATATGCACAATACTATGAGAATTTTCTAGCAATAAAAATAAGTGTCTTACTTCAACAAAATAATGGCACTATTGTCTGTGGAGATAAAATGAATTAGACACTGGCTAAATGAAAAGAATTAACACGAGAATGTTCAACACACAGAGAAAAAAAAATAGCAAATGAATAATAAAAAAAATTCAGCAAGAACACAAATGCTGGGAGAGAAAAAAGCTGAGACAACACTGAGTTGTGATGCAGAATATAAGATAACAAGTTACTGAATTACTTCACTGTATAAATTACTAGACAAGGAACACAGTACTGTGAACACATGATAATTGTGAAGTGTAAACACAAGTTTATACTGCTTATATATATTGCACACAACAAGGAAAAACATTAAAGTACTTACTTCAAGCATATAAAAAAAATTAACACAACACAACAGACATAAAATAAAGCACGAAAATTAACAATGAAGAAAGAGAAAAAAAATATTGCGAGCAGGATATAAGGAACACAGATCAAGAGTCACTGAAGAGAAATGTTACTCAGGAATCACTGCAAAATTGTCTCAACATATGCAAATGTCTCTATAAAAATATGATCACTGTAGCGACCTTGGTGTAGAACTGAGAGAGATGGTGGTGAAGAAAGGTAGAAGTTGGAGTCTCATGGCTGGCGGCATTCGCTACTACCCTCAACACATTGACACCTCGATGAATTTGCACTTAAATCAACGATGGACTCACACAGGAGGCTTTTACGTAGGTGCACAGGGTCAAAGGAACACTCTTGTCTCTTGACCCCCTATGTGATTCATAAAATATGGTGCTAGAACCCGTGATAAGGGTAAAAAAAATACAGTGGTAGTGGTGGTGGTGTGATTGCTTGAAACAGCTGTGCTGAGACACCGCGTGGTGACTGGGCCTATGGGATGAGTGGCGTAAGCCACTCTGGGGACACCCGCACTAGGCACGAAAATATTCTAAGCCGGGCTGGCTTAAAAAAAACACAAAATACCACAACACCACAGGGATGATAAAGCACTCAGAACAGCTAGACTTGGAAGCACAAAGCAATAGAGAAGACTGTACCCACGTGGCTTGCTTGAATACTGGGTTAAGTCACCTGGGTTAGTTGCTGACTGGCTTGGCTTAGCCCTTCACACAGACTGGCTTGAGAACTTGTAACGATGAGCACAGCAGGAGTGGAAAGCTGGCTTGGCAGTCAAAGATGGAATGGTGTAGAGCTGGACTGGATTCCCCCCTCCCCCACAGACTGGCTTGGTGGCATGGCTTACTTTGCAAACCCGGGTCAACCCCTCGGAAGTAATGCAAATAAGCAAATAAAACTAATACACAGAGACTGACCAGTAAGCAGGAAGCAATAGGCTGGTGAACGCTTGCTTGGGGTAGCTGGCTTGAGGATGTTGAGCGTCACCCATCTTGGGAGGCCTAAATGTCACAAGATGGCGACCGGCTCAGTAGAAATTTATCTCCAGAAATCGCTGTAATTGTCAGAAATGCAGGCCCTCCACTGGCACCATTTGTAGTGGGGGTTCATAGGAGATATGATGGTTGGAGTTAAACACACTTGTTGGATGGTAATACATAGTGGCAGAGTGTGAAGAGGGAGGCCCAGCCTGCCCTGTTGCCTGTTGTAGACCTATGCGTGGACTGAGGCCGATGCAGCGCATCCCACGCACTCATGCGGGATCACGTGACGTCATACAAACTAGTCCCTAGACCTAGCATTGGGTCGTGTATGTAAAACATATGGATGGTACTATGATAATCAGATAAGCTATACAACACATGTAGGGGATCAGCAACTATGCTGACACCAGTGTGAGTCATAGTGGTGGTGCTTGTGCTGGTGATGGTGGTGATCTTGGAGCTGGTGGTGATGGTGACTGTGGTGGTAGTGGTGCTGTTGATGATGGTGGTGATGGTGGTGATGGTGGTGGTGATGGTGATGATGATGGTGGTTGTGGTGGTGCTAGTGGTGCTGGTGGTGATGGTGGTCATGCTAGTGGTGCTGGTGGTGATGGGGTTGGTGGTGATAGTAATGGTTGTGGTGCCAACATGAGTGGTGTTGTTAGTGGTGGTGCTGGTGATGGTGGTGGCGCTGGTGGTGGGGCTGATGGTGGTGGTGGTGTCGTGGGGATTCATAAGGAGATATTAGAGTACGAAATACACACGTTGGATGTTGATAAATTAGACACCTGTGCAACACTTGGGTATCTTAATGAGGAAACGTCTCGCCACACAGTGGCTTCATCAGTCCATACAAAGGAGAATGGTGAAGAACAGGAAGAGTTTCAGGTAATCAGTCCCTCAGCCTTGAGTCGATGTGATCAGTCCATCTGTCTTGAAAAGAATACAGCATATATGCGAAGAAGTAGCTTATATACCGTAGGCAGGAGAGGTGCAGCAGTCGTAGGTGGTATCACACTTGTCCAATGTGGAAGTAGGTCATGCCCAAGTGATGAAGCCACTGTATGGCGAAATATTTCCTCATTAAGGATACCCAAGTGTTGCATATGTGTCTAATTTATCAACATGTCCGTTCTCTGAACCATTCATCTATACATGTTGGATGTCTTGGAGGCTTGTAAATATGAGTCTTGAGGAGTAGGTCAGGCCTGCCTGTTGAGTCTGCTATGTCTGGCGTGGAACTGAGGATGAACGCCGTGGCCTACGGCTCACATGTGAGGGGTCTCGTGACGTCACATCTAGAAGGGAGCCTATCTATAAAGTTGCTGGGATTATCTAAGTATACTACACAAGTACACAGTAACACTACTGACAGTTGTGATGGTGGCGGTGGTGATGGTGGTGATGGTGGTGGTGGAAGTGGTGGTGGTGGTGGTTGGAGGTAGTGGTATAGATGTTGGTGGTCGTGGTGATGTTAGTGGTAGTGGTCATGGTGGTGGTTGTGGTGGGATCGAGGGTGGCGGTGGTGGTATTGATGGTGGTGGTGGTGGTGGTGATGGTGGTAGCATGGGTGGTGTTGGTAGTAGTGATGTTGGTGGTGGTGGTAGCATGGGTGGTGGTGATGCTGGCGGTGGTGGTAGTGGTGGTAATGACGGTGGTGTTGGTGGTGGTGATGGTGGAGGTGGTACTGGGGGAGATATTTCCTGTTAGTGTTAGTGGGTGAGACAGTAGTTGTGTGAGGGAGAGGGAGAGGGAGAGGGAGATGGAGAGGAAGAGGGAGATGGAGAGGGGGAAGGAGATGGAGAGGGAGAGGGAGATGGAGAGGAAGAGGGAGAGGGAGATGGAAAGGGAGAGGGAGAGGGAGATGGAGAGGAAGAGGGAGAGGGAGATGGAGAGGGAGAGGGAGATGGAGAGGGAGAGGGAGATGGAGAGGAAGAAGAAGGAGAGGAAGAAGGAGAAGGAGAGGAAGAGGGAGAGGGAGATGGAGAGGGAGAGGGAGATGGAGAGGAAGAGGGAGAGGGAGATGGAGAGGGAGAGGGAGATGGAGAGGAAGAGGGAGAGGGAGATGGAGAGGAAGAGGGAGATGGAGAGGGAGAGGGAGATGGAGAGGAAGAGGGAGATGGAGAGGGAGAGGGAGATGGAGAGGAAGAGGGAGATGGAGAGGGAGAGGGAGAAGGATAGGATGAGGGAGAGGGAGAGGGAGATGGATAGGATGAGGGAGATGGAGAGGGAGAGGGAGATGGAGAGGAAGAGGGAGATGGAGAGGGAGATGGAGAGGGAGAGGGAGATGGAGAGGGAGAGGGAGATGGAGAGGAAGAGGGAGATGGAGAGGGAGAGGGAGATGGAGAGGGAGAGGGAGATGGAGAGGGAGAGGGAGATGGAGAGGGAGAGGGATACATAGTAGTTCATCAAGAACACACTGGTGGGAGTGGCTGTTGTTTGTGGCCAAGACTTGGTTGTTGTTGTTGTGCTGGGCCCACTAGGCTGTGTCTGTTGGGAATAAACTGAGAGGAGGTGGGGAAAAATGGGAAGCGGGACAAAGGACGAAACGGGGGTGGGAGGCTAGAAAGGAGAGAGAGATATGTTGTTAAACGAATGTAAAGAGGAACATAGCATACCTTTGGCTAATCTTTTTAACATATCACTACAAACTGGCATAGTCAGTGATAAATGGAAAATGGCAAATGTAATACCTATTTACAAGGCAGGTGACAGGTCCTTGGCTTCGAACTATAGACCAATAATCCTTACCTCCACAGTGGGAAAATTTATGGAATCAATAATTGCCGAAGCAATTCGTAGCCATCTTGACAGGCACAGATTGATTAATGAATCTCAACACGGTTTTACAAAGGGGCGTTCCTGTCTTACGAATTTACCAACTTTTTTCACTAAGGTGTTTGAGGAGGTAGATCATGGTAATGAATATGATATTGTGTATATGGACTTCGGTAAGGCTTTTGATAGAGTTCCACATCAGAGGCTATTGAGAAAACTTAAGGCACACGGAATAGAAAGAGAAGTTTTTTCCTGGGTAGAGGCGTGGCTGACAAATAGGCAGCAGAGAGTTTGCATAAATGGGGAGAAATCAGAATGGGGGCACGTCACAAGCGGTGTTCCTCAGGGGTCAGTGTTGGACCCCTTGTTGTTCACAGTTTACATAAACGACATAGATGAGGGAATAAATAGCGACATAAGCAAATTTGCTGATGACACCAAAATAGGCCGCCCAATTCATTCTAATGAGGACACTAAAGCACACCAGGATGATTTGAATAGACTGATGCAATGGTCGAAGTGGCAGATGCAGTTTGATATTGATAAATGCAAAGTTCTAAATGTTGGACAGTTAAATAACCATACCACATATAAATTAAATAATGAGGATCTTAATATTACTGATTGCGGAAAGGATTTAGGAGTTCTGATTAGCAGTAATCTAAAATCAAGGCAACAGTGCATTAGTGTTTGCAATAAAGCTAACAGAATTCTTGGCTTCATATCTAGAAGTATAAATAATAGAAGTCCTCAGGTTGTTCTTCAACTCTATAAATCCTTGGTTAGGCCTCATTTAGACTATGCTGCTCAGTTCTGGTCACCGTATTACAGAATGGATATAAATGCTCTGGAAAACGTACAGAGGAGGATGACAAAGATGATCCCATGTATCAGAAATCTTCCCTATGAGGACAGACTGAGAGCCCTGAATCTGCACCCTCTCGAAGGGCGTAGAATTAGGGGGAATATGATCGAGGTGTATAAATGGAAAACAGGAATAAATAAAGGGAATGTAAATAGCGTGATGAAAATTTCCTGCCAAGACAGGACTCGCAGCAATGGTTTCAAGTTAGAAAAATTCAGATTCAGGAAGGATATAGGAAAGCACTGGTTTGGTAATAGAGTCGTGGATGAGTGGAACAAACTCCCGAGTACAGTTATTCAGGCTGAAACGTTGTATAGTTTTAAAAATAGGTTAGATAAATACATGAGTGGGTGTGGGTGGGTGTGAGTTGGACCTGACTAGCTTGTGCTGCTGGGTCTGTTGCCGTGCCCCATCCTTGAGTGGAGGTGACCAGACTGGGTGGGTCATTGGGCTAATCGGTGGGGGACATGGACCTGCTCCGCATGGGTCAGTAGGCTTGTTGCAGTGTTCCTTCTTTCTTATGTTCTTATGTTCCTATGGGGAGGCGGGGATAGGGAAAAATAATGGTGTTAACTGGTGATGTTAGTATTGGAGTTAGTGGTGGTGTTACTGGTGATACTGGTAGTGATGTTACTGGTGATACTGGTGGTGGTGTTGCTGGTGGTGTACGGTGTAGTGTAAGCTGTGGTGATACTGGTGGTATTACCATGGTGTTACTGGAGATAATGGAGGTGTTGAACCGTGTAGTGGTGGTGTTACTGGTGGTGTTACTGGTGGTGTTACTAGTGGTGTACGGTGCAGTGTTAGTTCTCGTGATAGTGGTGGTTTCACTAGCGATACTAGTGGTGGTGTTAATGATAGTGCTAGTAAAGGTGATTTGACTAGAGGTGTTAGTGGTGGTGTTAGGTGTAGTGTTAGAAATAGTTTTGGTGATAGTTTTAGTGGCGGTGCTTGTTGTGGTGCTCATGGGGGTGCTCGTGGTGGTGTTAATGGTAGTGTTAGTGTTCGCGCTAGTGGTGGTGTTATTGGTGATCCTAGAAGTGTTAGTGGTGGTGTTATTGATCCTAGAAGTGTTAGTAGTGGTGTTATTGATCCTAGAAGTGTTAGTGGAGGAGTTATTAGTGATCTTAGAAGTGTTAGTTGTGGGGTTATTTGTGATCCTAGAAGCGTTAGTGGTGGTGTTATAAGTGATCCTAGAAATGTTAGTGGTGGTATTATAGGTGATCCTAGAAATGTTAGTGGTAGTGTTATATGTGATCCTAGAAGAGTTACTGGTGGTGTTATATGTGATCCTAGAAATGTTGCTGGTGGTGTTATAGGTGATCCTAGAAGTGTTAGTGGTGGTGTTATAGGTGATCCTAGAAGTGATGCACGTGGTGTTATAGGTGATCCTAGAAGTGTTAGTGGTGGTGTTATAGGTGATCCTAGAAGTGTTGCTGGTGGTGTTATAGGTGTTCCTAGAAGTGTTAGTGGTGGTGTTATAGGTGTTCCTAGAAGTGTTAGTGGTGGTGTTATAGGTGATCCTAGAAGTGTTAGTGGTGGTGTTATAGGTGATCCTAGAAGTGTTAGTGGTGGTGTTATAGGTGATCCTAGAAGTGTTGCTGGTGGTGTTATAGGTGATCCTAGAAGTGTTAGTGGTGGTGTTATAGGTGATCCTGGAAGTGTTAGTGGTGGTGTTACAGGTGATCCTAGAAGTGTTAGTGGTGGTGTTATAGGTGTTAGTGGTGGTGTTATAGGTGATCCTAGAAGTGTTAGTGGTGGTATTATAGGTGATTCTAGAAGTTTTAGTGGTGGTGTTATATGTGATCCTAGAAGTGTTAGTGGTGGTGTTATATGTGATCCTAGAAGTGTTGCTGGTGGTGATATAGGTGATCCTAGAAGTGTTAGTGGTCGTATTATAGGTGATCCTAGAAGTGTTAGTGGTGGTGTTATATGTGATCCTAGAAGTGTTAGTGGTGGTGATATAGGTGATCCTAGAAGTGATGCTCGTGGTGTTATAGGTGATCCTAGAAGTGTTAGTGGTGGTGTTATATGTGATCCTAGAAGTGTTCCTGGTGGTGTTATAGGTGATCCTAGAAGTGGTAGTGGTGGTATTATAGGTGATTCTAGAAGTTTTAGTGGTGGTGTTATATGTGATCCTAGAAGTGTTAGTGGTGGTGATATAGGTGATCCTAGAAGTGTTAGTGGTGGTGTTATAGGTGATCCTAGAAGTGTTGCTGGTGGTGTTATAGGTGTTCCTAGAAGTGTTAGTGGTGGTGTTATAGGTGTTCCTAGAAGTGTTAGCGGTGGTGTTATAGGTGATCCTGTAATTGTTAGTGGTGGTGTTATATGTGATCCTAGAAGTGCTAGTGGTGATGTTATAGGTGATCCTAGAAGTGTTGCTGGTGATGTTACAGGTGATCCTAGAAATGTTAGTGGTTGTATTATAGGTGATTCTAGAAGTTTTAGAGGTGTTATATGTGAACCTAGAAGTGTTAGTGGTGGTATTATAGGTGATCCTAGAAGTGTTAGTGGTGGTGTTATATGTGATCCTAGAAGTGTTAGTGGTGGTGTTATAGGTGATCCTAGAAGTGTTGCTGGTGGTGTTATAGGTGATCCTAGAAGTGTTAGTGGTGGTGTTATATGTGATCCTAGAAGTGTTGATGGTGGTGTTATAGGTGATCCTGGAAGTGTTAGTGGTGGTGTTACAGGTGATCCTGGAAGTGTTAGTGGTGGTGTTATAGGTGATCCTAGAAGTGTTAGTGGTGGTGTTATATGTGATCCTAGAAGTGTTAGTGGTGGTGTTATACCTGATCCTAAAAGTGTTGCTGGTGGTGTTATAGGTGATCCTAGAAGTGTTAGTGGTGGTGTTATAGGTGATCCTAGAAATGTTAGTGCTGGTATTATAGGTGATCCTAGAAGTGTTAGTGGTGGTGTTATATGTGATCCTAGAAGTGTTGCTGGTGGTGATATAGGTGATTCTAGAAGTGATGCTCGTGGTGTTATAGGTGATCCTAGAAGTGTTAGTGGTGGTGTTATAGGTGATCCTAGAAGTGTTAGTTGTGGTGTTATATGTGATCCTAGAAGTGTTGCTGGTGGTGTTATAGGTGATCCTGGAAGTGTTAGTGGTGGTGTTATAGGTGATCCTAGAAGTGTTAGTGGTGGTGTTATAGGTGATCCTAGAAGTGTTGCTGGTGGTGCTGTAGGTGTTCCTAGAAGTGTTAGTGGTGGTGTTATAGATGTTCCTAGAAGTGTTAGTGGTGGTGTTATAGGTGATCCTAGAAGTGTTAGTGGTGGTGTTATATGTGATCCTGGAAGTGCTTGTGGTGATGTTATAGGTGATCCTAGAAGTGTTGCTGGTGGTGTTATAGGTGATCCTGGAAGTGTTAGTGGTGGTGTTATAGGTGATCCTGGAAGTGTTAGTGGTGGTGTTATATGTGATCCTAGAAGTGTTGCTGGTGGTGTTATAGGTGATCCTGGAAGTGTTAGCGGTGGTGTTATAGGTGATCATAGAAGTGTTGCTGGTGGTGTTATAGGTGATCCTAGAAGTGTTAGTGGTGGTGTTATATGTGATCCTGGAAGTGCTTGTGGTGATGTTATAGGTGATCCTAGAAGTGATGCTCGTGGTGTTATAGGTGATCCTAGAAGTGTTAGTGGTGGTGTTATAGGTGATCCTAGAAGTGTTAGTGGTGGTGTTATAGGTGATCCTAGAAGTGTTGCTGGTGGTGTTATAGGTGATCCTAGAAGTGTTAGCGGTGGTGTTATAGGTGTTCCTAGAAGTGTTAGTGGTGGTGTTATAGGTGATCCTAGAAGTGTTAGTGGTGGTGTTATATGTGATCCTAGAAGTGCTAGCGGTGATGTTATAGGTGATCCTAGAAGTGTTAGTGGTGGTGTTATAGGTGATCCTGGAAGTGTTAGTGGTGGTGTTATAGGTGATCTTAGAAGTGTTAGTAGTGGTATTATAGGTGTTCCTAGAAGTGTTAGTGGTGGTGTTATATGTGATCCTAGAAGTGTTAGTGGTGGTGATATAGGTGATCCTAGAAGTGTTAGTGGTGGTGTTATAGGTGATCCTAGAAGTGTTAGTGGTGGTGTTATAGGTGTTCCTAGAAGTGTTAGTGGTGGTGTTATAGGTGATCCTAGAAGTGTTAGTGGTGGTGTTACAGGTGATCCTGGAAGTGTTAGTGGTGGTGTTATAGGTGATCCTAGAAGTGTTAGTGGTGGTGTTATAGGTGATCCTAGAAGTGTTGCTGGTGGTGATATAGGTGATCCTAGAAGTGATGCTCGTGGTGTTATAGGTGATCCTAGAAGTGTTAGTGGTGGTGTTACAGGTGATCCTGGAAGTGTTAGTGGTGGTGTTATAGGTGTTCCTAGAAGTGTTAGTGGTGGTGTTATTGGTGATCCTGGAAGTGTTAGTGGTGGTGTTATTGGGTATCCTAGAAGTGTTAGTGATGGTGTTATTAGTTACCTGACTGTTGTTTCATCAGCCAGTCGTGAGAAAACCCGTCAGTTCCGTGAAGTGATGTCTTGCACTCGTGGAGCAGACAAGAGGTAGGTTTTCTTCTACTCTGGTCGAGGACGATTATCAACGTGTCTCTTGCTTGTTATTTCCTTGTTGCAAATACTCGCTGTATTTATTTATGGATACATTCATTTATTTTTGGTTATGAAATGCATGGAGTAAGAAGATATTTTGTGCTGTCTTTCGCTTTGTCCCTACATGTCTAGTTCAGCATTTTGCTGACTCATTTTGCTGACCTCTTCGCTCTCGGGCCGAGAGGTTGTGCTTCGCCTTTGCTCCTGCATTCGTCAAAAACCATTGGTGGAGGACGGACGTTGGCTGCTGCACTCGTTACAGTTGGTAGCACTGAGCGAATTTTGCAGGATGGCGCAGTCCACCAGGAGGAGGATAAACACTGTGTGTATTGAGGTGTTGAAAGGCGTAGTTTATAACACCAATGCGTCAGTTATGCTGCCTGCCATCTTAAGAGATACCTACTGCATCAACAACGACTATTTTTATGGAATTGCTTTGAATGGAGCTACAAGAATCTTTGTGAAATTCGTGACGGCTGCTGTATATGATAAGATGGTGGAAAAGTGCCAGGATGTGTGTATGTTGGTTAACCCTGGTTTAGAAGTACGTATGAGGGACGTATCCAAGTATTATACTTGGGTAAAGATACGGAACTTCCCATTTGAGGCAGATGAGGAAGACATAAAAGCAACTTTTGAAGAGTTTGTAGTCATACATTAATCAACAGTTGGAAGGTGATCTGAGGGAATGTATGCTGGATTGCGTGAGGGATCCTTTACCCATAAGATGTCCTTGCGCAAAACTATACCATCATATGTAACATTGAGTGACTTTAGAACTCGGGTATATGTCACATACGCAGGGCAGAGAAGAACATGCAGACTGTGTGGAGCGTATGATCATATGGCTGCGATGTGTCCTCGACGATCGTCACCTGAGACACATGGAGAAGGGAAAGGAGTGGAGATGGAGAGAGAGATGACCCAGTCAACACGGGAGCATCCTCTGGCCCACAGGGCATGGAGTGAAATCGTGGAGGTCAATCCGGTGGAATGTGTAACATTACCGGAGGTCTCTCAGGTGATTGAGACCATGCGTACAGAAGATGAGGTGAGACAAGGTGAATTGGGTAGTGAAGTTTCAGCTGCAATAGACACTATTATACAGGGATTCTTGGAGGATCAGAATAGGGACGGAACACTACGTATGGTGTCGGATGGGACATCTGTAGATAAGGGTGGAATTCATGAGGAGTGCAATGTGGGTGGTGGGGATGGGCAACCACAGAGGATTTGTGAGACTATGGTTGAAGTGCATAAAGTTGAAAGTGCAGATGAGGGCATGCACATAGTTGAGGCATCACGAAAGAGAGAGGCAGGTGCTTCTGACAGTGATGATGTTTTGACACCTGCGCAAAGATCTGGTAAGAAACACTCAGTGGATGTCCCAAAAAAAGTATCAGGGGGGTTAAGGGGCAGGGGAAAGGTGAAGCAAGGAAAGGGCTTTGTGAAAAGCATACTGTGCAAAAACGTAAGGACCCATATGGACATCGATCGATTGGTAAGCCCTCGATATCATTTTTAAGTGCCTAACTTTAAATGTAAATGGCCTAAGGGCCGATGTAAAGCGCAGGATCTTTAGTGACTTTTTAAAGAGACATGGAATACAGGTCATATTTTTACAAGAGCATAATTTTAAGTACGGAAGGGATTTGTTGATAGATGAGTACAAGGTTTATGCTGGATATACTGGGAAGCTTAAGGGAGGTGCTGCGGTATTAATAGCTGAGGCCAGTCCTTTTCAATTGTTGCACTTGGAAGAAGGGGGAGATGGGAGTGTAGTGAGGGTGGATGGGACATGGGGTGGGGTACGAGTGTGTTTTGTGAGTGTGTACATGCCGGCGGACAGCAATAGGCATGTTAAAGAGGAGTTTGTTCAGGACACACTAATTTATCGTATGAGGGGGTTACCAGTTTATACATTATTTGGAGGGGATTGGAATAGTGTGATACGTAGGAAGGATGTGGAGCCACGGGGCGCTGGGTGTGTGTTGGGAGTCCTATGGGAGGTATTAGGGGGAGTCTGATTAGTGGATGTAGTTAGTGGGGAGGGGTGGGTGGTGGAGCATACTTATGTGAAAAGCGGTTATGTGGCACGCTTGGACCGCATTGATGCATCTCCTGGGATACAAGTTAATAATATGGAAACTGTAAATGTTGTATTTTCGGATCATAGAGGGGTGGTTGTGGACGTGGGATGGGGTGAGTTGCCGAAACGTTTAATGAGTTATTGGAAACTAAATGTGAGCTTGTTAGAGACTATGGAAGGTAGACTTAGTTTTGCGGAATGGTGGAAAAATGAGTGGAATAAAGGAAAGCTGGGAGGTGATATATTACTCTGGTGGGAGCAATGTGCTAAACCGGGGATCCGTAGTTTTTATATGAGGAAAGGAAGAGAGGTTGGACAATGGAAATATGGATTACAGAAGTATTTGGAGGGGCAGTTAAAACAGTGTTATGAAGGTCGTCGTGGAGTATATCTGGTTTCAGAGATCGAGGGTATAAAGACGCAATTGCTGGAGATGCAGAATGCACGGTTTGATGGTGAAAGATTAAGGGGCGGGTTGGAAAATATTTTATGGGGTGATAGGCCATCAGCTTGCGTTCTGCGTCGATTAAAGATCCGGCAAAATATAATGAATATGTTAAAATTAGAGGTACATCAGGACGTGGGTGGGTACACGGTGGGTCAGCAGTTAGTAATAACTGAAGGCATGAGTGGTTTGGTCAAATGTTTTGGTTTGCAACCACGGTGTTGTAAACACCACCTCCAAGGCTGAGGGACTGATTACCTCATCTTTTGTATATAGTTCCGTTTTCTAATTATGTCCAAGAATTTATATTGATAAAGCCACTGGATGACGAAACGTTTACAATAAAGATAACCAGATGTTGCACAAGTGTCTTAACTTTCATCAAATGTTTTGGGTTGGTCAAATGTTTTGCTAGTGGGATGAATTGTAAAGGACTTGCCTAGTATGGGCCAACAGGCCTGCTGCAGTGTTCCTCCTTTATGTTCTTATGTTCTTATGAATGGTTTGAGGTATATATGAGAGGAGGCAATATGAAGATGGGGGATTTGCTTATTATGAAGGAAGGGATATCACATATCCTGGAACCAGAAGACAGGGTGGAGATAGAGGGGCCCATAAGTGAAGATGAGGTTTTGAAGGCGTTACTGGGGATGAGTGTAAGGAAGACGCCAGAGATTGATGGCATTCCAAATTATTTTTATTTAAGTAACTGGGAGGTCTTGAAGGAATGCTTGCTGCATTTGTTAAATGAAATGAAGGTGAAGGGATGCATGGGTATGACACAATGAACAGGGGTCGTTGTCATGATTCCGAAGGGGGAAATGCAGAATAGCATTCTGGATTATAGAGGTTTATTTTTAATGTGCGGTGATTACAAATTGTTTGCAAGGGTTTTAAGTAATAGGTTACATAGTGTTATTGGGACAGTTATAGATAAGGGACAAATGGGTGTGCCGGGGGGGTCAATGATTAGTAGACATGGGAGAATTAAGGATTTCATAGACGACTGTAGAACGAGTGGAGGGGGTGTATTTGTTTTGGATTGGAAGGCTGCTTATGACTGTGTAGAGCGAGAGACGTTATGGATGATAATGAGACGTATGGGTTTAGGTGAGGAAATTGTCCTGGGTTTAGGTGAGGAAATTGTCCGATGGGAGGAAACATTATACAAAGACGCAGTACTACAAGTGCAAATCAATGGACGTATGGGAAAAGTAGTTAGTATGGGTAGAGGACTGAGACAGGGATGCCCCATGTCTCAGATCCTATTTGCATGTCTACAAGATCCTTTATATAGGATGATTAATGTTGGTGTAGATGAAGCGGGGGTACAGCAGCGGGGTGCTCCTGATATAGTTGGGTATGTTGACGATACAACGGTTTTAGTTGGGAAAGAGAAGGTATTAAGGAATGTAGGTCGAATCGTTGTGATATTTAATGGGGCAACAGGTATGCGTCTTAATGCAGTTAAGTCTAAATTGTTAGAGGTTGGTTCATGGGTGGGAGGGAACTTGGGACAAAAATATGGTTGGCAGGTAGTAGATCAAATTAAAGTATGTGGAGTATTATACAGAAGGGCAGCGCAAGAAGCTAGAGAGGTCAACTACGAAAGGGTTGTGCAAGGAGTATTAAGGAGATTGGGGGGAATACGGACGAGTGGGCTGACGATCCATCAGAGGGTCATAGTTATAAATACGATCATTTACCCTAAATTGTGGCATGTGGCAGTGGTTTATCCATTGATGAAGAATGATGTGAGGTTGGTGCAAAAGTAGGTAATGCGTTTTATTTGGGGATATGGTTATCATTGGCTCAAGCAGACAGTCGTGACAACATCATTGGGGAGGGGAGGATTAGGATTAATTCCACTGTGTAGTAGACTGAAAAGTATGTAGGTGAAACATAGTTATATACGGTTGGGTGGGGATCGGGGTGTAAGGGTGAGTGAGGTTTTGGATGATGTGCGGCAGTGGTGGGGGGGGGAGGGTAGGGAACTGGAGGAGTGTATGTGTATGTTGAGATTTTTATTGAGGGTTAGTAAACCGGGAAAAGTGTTGGTGCGAGTTTTGGGGAGGATTGTGAGGGGTAATGAGGTGATGGAGGGGGAGAGTGTCTTTCCTTTATATAATTGGGCAGGTATCTGGGGTGCGTTTCGCAAGTTACGTTTAAAGTCAAGGGTGCGGGAAACTATGTATAGGTTTTTGCATGGGATATTACCCACTAAAGTATGTTTGTATGGGATGAATGTTGTGCAGTCCACATGTTATGTTTTTTGCAGGGAAGCGGAGACTGCATATCATGTGGTGTATTTTTGTGAGGGTATCGCAAGGGTACGTCTATGGTTTCGTAGGGTCTTGGATATGGTTGGAGGAGGTAAGTTAATGGTATTGAAAGCATTGAGTTTGAGCATAGAGGGAGTGAGTGATAGTGTGAGAAGGGCGGTCATGTATTTGGTAGTGGATTATATTAATATATCGTGGGCTATGAGGGAGGTGGAGGGGGAAGTGCGAATACGGGTTTTAGCTAGGCATTTTTATAAAACAAAGTGTAGGAATGAGGTCGTGTATGGAAGGAGATGGGATATAGAATTTCCAGTTCAGTAAAGAGGTATGAATGTGCATAGGTTGCGAGAATTAATGGTGTAATGGTTGAATGGGATTGGTCTCAGCTAGAAGAGGGGAGGGGATGAGTGTATTCATGGCAGAAATTTTAAATAGAAAACTCTCTTGATGGGGCAAAGCTTTAAATGTAGATGTGTTTTATCATGGGTGGTCATGGGGAAGCCAGGGGGCGCACCAAATTGGTTCGGTATTTTTATATATGTTAGCGGGCATGTAGGGCACTGTTATAAATCCTGTGGACATATTGTTCAATCATATTTCATGTGATATTATGTTTCGACTTTTGTACATATATATGTAAAAAGTGAGTCTGTGAATATATCAGGAGTAATGTTACCACGACTGATGACGTTCTTAACTATAAGTCGGGTTTTGTGTTGGTCATAATAATAAGTTCAACCATGTGTTAATTTTCTTAATGTCAAATTGTAATGTGCACATAACAGTATGTATATTACACTATTGGTAAGACGTTTTTTGTCATCAAGATACTATGTCCTAGGGTTAAATTATGATGGTTATTTGTCTATGTCTTCAATGAACAATGATATGACGTTGTTCAATATGATGATCTGAGGTAAAAAAGGGGGGGGGGGGTAGTTGAAATGTCCTAAAAATATTTGTTATTGAATGTGCTTAATTAATGTGTATATTGGGCATGGGGATGCGAGGAGGCTTAATAAACTGATTCGGTATTTTTATAATCTTATGTAAGTTGGGCATGTATGACACTGATATAATTCCTGTGAATATAAATTTTCATAAGTCACGTACTATTATCTATCAATTTTTGTACATATGTGTATATGTAATATGCGAATCCGTGACTATATCATGTGTAATGGTCTCATAGATGACGGTATTCATAATTATATAAATGGTTTTTAGTTAGTCATAATACTAAGTTCAATCTTATGTTCTTTTTCCTAAATATTATTTGTCATGTCGGCATAATCTATGTTTCTTATATTAAGGAGAATTTTTTTTTTTATTGTCAACAAAATACTATGTTCAAGGTTTAAATCATGTTGGTTATTGTTTCTGTGTTCACTGAACAATGGTAAGATCTGGGGTGGCGGGGGGTGGGGGTTGTGGGAGTACGACTTAACAATGGTAGGATCTCGGGTGGCAGGGGGGGGGAGGGGTTGTGGGAGTACGACTCAACAATGGTAGGATCTGGGGTGGCGGGGGGGGGGGGGTTGTGGGAGTACGACTCAACAATGGTAGGATCTGGGGTGGCGGGGGGGGGGGTTGTGGGAGTACGACTCAACAATGGTAGGATCTGGGGTGGCAGGGGGGGGGGAGGGGTTGTGGGAGTACGACTCAACAATGGTAGGATCTGGGGTGGCGGGGGGGGGAGGGGTTGTGGGAGTACGACTCAACAATGGTAGGATCTGGGGTGGCGGGGGGGAGGGGTTGTGGGAGTACGACTCAAACATATTTTATTACATGTACTTAATTAATGTGTATATTGCTGATAGCAAGGGGTAATTGAGAATTGTTTTTAATTATTATTGCTTGCACAGTTTTCCTTGGTTTTGTATAAAGACATTTTACATGTATTAGGTGTGTGTAGTGTACTAAGTGACATATTATTGTAACTTGAAATGATGTGATTGATTGTATAATGTTGTTCATCACACACGTGTTGTGGGTTGTACTGAGTCATGTGAAGAGGAAATTTTCTAAAGGCAATGTAAACGAGCAGTGTGTTTTGATTATGAGGACATAATTGTTTTTGTATTATCTGACTCTGTATGCTTTTATTTATTTATTGTAATGTGTGTTTTAAATAAAATATAAAAAAAAAAACTTACGAACAAGTGTTACAGGCAACACGGCATCACCTGCATTCGTAATAGTTATGGTGTTAGTGATGGTGCTGATAGTGTTGCTGCTATTATTTACATTCTTGTTTTCCTCAGGTTCACTATAATAATTAGTTTCAGGTTCACTATAATAATTAGTTTCAGGTTCACTATAGTAATTAGTTTCTGGGATATTGTTTGCTTCGTCTTGCGTGAAGACCGAAAGGAATAACTGATTAATATCGATCATATTTCTTTTTCATTACAACTTTCCTCTCAGGAATTAGTTTTAAGCGGATGCAACCTTTCTATTTATTATTGAAAGCATAATTTAAATTTGTCTTTGATCCCTTCCTTACGTTAAATTCAAAATGTCGTTTTGTTTTCTGCATATATCTTTTAAAACCTGTCTTTTAATACGAGTTTATTAGTTCTTGATGTAAGTCTCTACTCTATCCATACATGATAAATTCCTTTCCAATGAACCCATAAAATGGTTTAACTTCCTTCTGTAACACATCAGTTGTTTCCCACTGAGGGAAGGTGACCTAACAAAGAGGAAAACACTTTCATTGTCATTCATTCAATCACTGTTTTGCCAGAAGCACAGATCAGATTGTCCTCTACACTGCAACATTCCCATCACTCCTCAGAGTGCACTTTCCACTTCCAAATCATAAAATCAAGTTGCTTCCACTTCAGTTTAACACTTTCACATTCTTGCTGGATGTTAAAGCCCCTAGGACTCAAAGCCTTCTTAAACCCTTCCTCCCAACTTTTCCAAGGACGACCACTTCCCCTTTTTCCTAGTCTTCCTAGTTATTTTATTTGCTCCATACTTTCTAAGTATCCAGGCTACCACATCAGTTCTCCTCAGCCTTCAAATAATACTTTTGCTAACCCTACACTTCCTAATCTTCAAACTTCGAATCCTTTGCATAATATACACACTTCACATTGCCCACTAAACACGACATTTCCACTTCCTCCAGCTTCTTCATCGCTGAAAATTTTAAGATTCATGCTTTACACTCACGCATCAGTGTTGGTGCCATTATACTCTAATACACTACACATATGCCTCGATGAACCACCCATCTTTCTTCAATTCTATGATTCCCTTCATCTCTTACGAAGTAATTCACCAACAAAGCAACTCCAAAGTATCTGAATATATATACTTTATCCATACTCCTTCCATCCAGTCTGATATCCAATCTCGAATTGCCTAGATTTATTGATATTCTCATCACCTTCCTCTTTCTTATGTTCACATTTAATTTCCGTCTTTTACATATCTCCCCAAATTTGTCTACCAACCTTTGCAACTTTTCTTCAGAATCTACGAGAAGAGCAATGTCATCGGAAAATAACAGCTGTGATAACCCTCAGTTTGTATTAGATTCATTATCTTCTAATACCACACCTCTTCCCAACACTCATTATTCACTTTTTTTACATCCCCATCTATGAATATTAAACCATGGTGGCATCACATCCGTGTGTAAGTCCTACATTCACTGCAAAATAATATCTTTCCTAAATACCCTAACCTACATTGCTACCCTATCCATATGTTTTTTTTTTAAATCCAGTTCTAAGTAATGCTCACTTTTATGCTGCAATGTAAATACTTCATCTACACGTCATTTACAACTTTTTTTCGATCTTATTTAACTATGGGAATTCTACGCGTATGTACTTTGTGCAGTTTTCATAGTTTATTTAAAAGTATCATAATGACAGTTCTCTTCGTTATCAAAATCAGCACTTAACAGATGCTTTCTAAACAGATGCTCTCTAAACAAATGCTCTCTAAACAGATGCTCTCTAAACAGATGCTCTCTAAACAGATGCTCTCTAAACAAATACTCTCTAAACAGATGCTTACTAAACAGATGCTCTCTAAACAAATGTTCTCTAAACAGATGTTCTCTAAACAGATGCTCTCTAAACAGATGCTCTCTAAACAGATGCTCTCTAAACAGATGCTCTCTAAACAGATGCTCTCTAAACAGATGCTCTCTAAACAGATGCTCTCTAAACATATGCTCTCTAAACATATGCTCTCTAAGCAGATGCTCTCTAAACAAATGCTCTCTAAACAGATGCTCTCTAAACAGATGCTCTCTAAACAGATGCTCTCTAAACAGATGCTTACTAAACAGATGCTCTCTAAACAGATGCTCTCTAAACAGAAGCTCTCTAAACAGATGCTCTCTAAACAGATGCTCTCTAAACAGATGCTCTCTAAACAGATGCTCTCTAAACAAATGCTCTCTAAACAAATGCTCTCTAAACAGATGCTCTCTAAACAGATGCTCTCTAAACAGATGCTCTCTAAACAAATACTCTCTAAACAGATGCTTACTAAACAGATGCTCTCTAAACAAATGTTCTCTAAACAGATGCTCTCTAAACAGATGCTCTCTAAACAGATGCTCTCTAAACATATGCTCTCTAAGCAGATGCTCTCTAAACAAATGCTCTCTAAACAGATGCTCTCTAAACAGATGCTCTCTAAACAGATGCTCTCTAAACAGATGCTCTCTAAACAGATGCTTACTAAACAGATGCTCTCTAAACAGATGCTCTCTAAACAGAAGCTCTCTAAACAGATGCTCTCTAAACAGATGCTCTCTAAACAGATGCTCTCTAAACAAATGCTCTCTAAACAAATGCTCTCTAAACAGATGCTCTCTAAACAGATGCTCTCTAAACAGATGCTCTCTAAACAGATGCTCTCTAAACAAATGCTCTCTAAACAGATGCTCTCTAAACAGATGCTCTCTAAACAGATGCTCTCTAAACAAATGCTCTCTAAACAAATGCTCTCTAAACAAATGCTCTCTAAACAAATGCTCTCTAAACAGATGCTCTCTAAACAGATGCTCTCTAAACAGATGCTCTCTAAACAAATGCTCTCTAAACAAATGCTCTCTAAACAAATGCTCTCTAAACAGATGCTCTCTAAACAGATGCTCTCTAAACAGATGCTCTCTAAACAGATGCTCTCTAAACAGATGCTCTCTAAACAGAAGCTTTCTAAACAGATGCTCTCTAAACAGATGCTCTCTAAACAGAAGCTTTCTAAACAGATGCTCTCTAAACAGATGCTCTCTAAACAGAAGCTTTCTAAACAGATGCTCTCTAAACAGATGCTCTCTAAACAGAAGCTTTCTAAACAGATGCTCTCTAAACAGATGCTCTCTAAACAGATGCTCTCTAAACAGATGCTCTCTAAACAGATGCTCTCTAAACAGAAGCTTTCTAAACAGATGCTCTCTAAACAGATGCTCTCTAAACAGATGCTCTCTAAACAGATGCTCTCTAAACAGATGCTCTCTAAACAGATGCTCTCTAAACAGAAGCTTTCTAAACAGAAGCTCTCTAAAGTTTCTGTAGAACGACACCCTGGGACATTTTTTTTCATTATTTTCACTGTCATTCTTCGATTTAGTTTCAAATGTTTTGGATTTGCGGTTGCTCTCACCAAGTTCTTGCGTGATATTCAGATTATTAACAGGGAAATATGTGTTTGCCAGAACCAAATCAAGCAGGTTATTTTTCTGTCTGCTCAGAGACAAACTTTTGTTTTAAATAAGTTGTCACTTTTTTTAAAAACAGTCCTTGACTACCTTTAGGAAGTAGTTTGATTATTGTGGGGATCCAGTCAATTTAGCTAATGTTAAGTCACCTAAAATCTCTATACTTTCATGTCTTTAAACCTTAAAGAGTATAATGTATATCGTTGTTCAGATTACAACTACTATTAATGCAAAAAAATGAAGGCATTTGCTAATAATATATTTTAAAACATATCTCTTGTTAAAGTTTAGAATCATATAGTTGGTTTAAACTTTATATTTTAAACTAAATATCACGAAATATATCGGCAACTATATATAAACTGGTTATTTGCAGGTAGTAAGCAGCAACCTCAGAACGCAGCTGGTAGACTGGTGCTGACATCAACTTGGTTGGTCGCCATCATTCTAGTTGCAGTCTACACTGGTAACCTGACTGCTTTCCTCTCTATTCCTCGCGTTGAGAAGTTGCCTCAGACGGTCAAGGAAATGATTGACTTAGGCTACGACTTTTCAATCAGTTATGGCTACTCACAGTATGAAAAATTAAAGGTTACGACATACGAGGTCTTATTTTAAAATTTAAAATACAATTAAATTAATATGTTTAGAAGATCAGCAACTTTGGAAATAGTAAAGAGCAGGAAATGCTTTATTTATAAGTTAAAGAAGGTCCTACTACGTTAAATTAATCGGCAACAAAAATCAAAAATAAATTTTATATGGTCGCTCGGGAATCCGGGAGAGAGCATTAATATTATTACTCGGGAGGAGTTATTCACCGCTCGTAGTAATAGGAAAATCAGATTAGATCAAAGAAAAAGAACAGGTTTAATTTCTTGGATCAGAGCTTCCTCTCGGATCCCTTGAGGTGATCCGTATTTCATAACCTCAGCCCAATTTACCTCTATGTCGGTAAGAGGAATAGTAGAGCTGCAGCTTAACTCCTTCAAGAGTCCTAATACATAATTGTCAGACATACCAAGTTCATGAGCTAAATAACAATACCTTCAAGAGGATCTGCAGAATTTTCTCTGTAACCCCCCCCCCGCCCCCTCCAAAAAAAAAGAAAATCTTAAATATCTTATACTTTTACAAGTATATATGTATGATTTAACTTTTTTTAATGTTATATTTAGCTTTATAATGAATTGCCTTCCAGTAAAAAAATTTTTAAACTTGCAACAGCAAAAAAAAAATAATTTTCATTTCTCGAGAAACAATGCTAAACTTTTAAGAATTCTGGTTTTTTTTTTCCTAGTTACATTTCATTTTTATTCTTTCACAGTCCAGAAAAAAAGTTATTTTTTCGTAGTAAAGTTGGAACAGAGGAAGTAGGCTGCAAGAACTAACATAAGTACACAACAAACTGCTAACATCACACTGTAGTTACTTTCCAAGTAATTCCCAAGATTGAAATATACTCAGCTGGAAGACTGATGTCGCTCTAAAGCTGATTAACAAATATCATAATTTGTTTAATAAAGTATCCAGTTGAAAACTTTACAGGTCAAAATAAACTGAAACCCTCAGCTACATGAGACACACTACTTATTGATTGAATTACCAGCAATTAGTTAGGAAATTAAAACAATAATAACTAATAGATATATATATATTTATTATATCTCTATTTCTCTTGTCAGACAATACAGAAAAAAGACACTGATGTATAATTCAGGACAATTTTTTTTTTAGGGAACGTTTCTCCACGAGTGTCTGCTTCAGTTCTAATATGGCAGGAGTCAGGTGGCAAGCTGCGAGAGGGTAGTAGTAGCAGCAGTAGTAGTAATAGTACTAGTAGTCAGCTTAGTATGTACGGAGAATCGTGCGTGTGGTAAGCAGTGACATTGTGACTCTGTCCAGACATCTGACACACCCGTCTGCTTGATAACTACCATAAAATCAGCTCAAAGATACAAGTCAAGCTCGTTAATCTTTTAAATAACAAATTATAGCACTACATGGAAACCACAACTGCACCTTCCTTGCTTTCTCTGTTGTAAATTATTCTATGATGTGCTCAAATTCAGTTTTCTTCAGTTTCTTATCTTTCTACACTCAGCAGAACAAGATCACAGTCCGCCTTGACTCAGAGAGGATCTCACATATAAAAGTATTAGTTTTAACTTGCTGAATGATCTCTCACAGCTGGCGATGGAAACTGCAATAGTTAGCATTATCTGAATAACAATGTGAAGACTGGGGAAGATGCTCTCGTCTCCATACTCAACAATAAATTTAAGAAGTTCTTCAGATCTTCACATTTTCATGTCGGCCTAACTTGATAGCAACATTCCGCAATCCAAAATTTCTTCATATAGATGCTGTCCATCAACATCAGAGCTTTTAAATTCTTCTTTACGTCGTTACTATCGCCGCCGTGACACAGACCCTCGACATCAAGAAGGGGCCCGAAAGAACATTAAAATGGTATAAAATACCGACAGGTTGTCAGGTAAGACACATATGCAACAGTTAGGTATCTTTATTAAGAAACGTTTCGCCTACACAGTAGGCTTCTTCAGTCGAGTACAGAAAAGTTGATAGAAGCAGAAGATACTTGAAGACGATGTAATCAGTCCATCACCCTTAAAGTTTTGAGGTGGTCAGTCCCTCAGTCTGGAGAAGAGCATTGTTCCATAGTATGAAACAATATGGAGATGAAGTGACAGGATGGAGCTTTATATAGCGCCAAGAGGTGAGACGTAGGTCACTAGAAGAGGTAAGAACTCAGATGTTGAGAGGTCAGGTCCCTCTCAAATCCAGCCGCTCTCACTAGTGGAAGTTGTCGAAGTTGATTGCAGGTCTGTACCAAGATACTCTTGTGTTGCAGTGTCTGACAGATTGAACATTAAAATGGTATAAAATACCGACAGGTTGTTAGGTAAGACACATATGCAACAGTTAGGTATCTTTATTATGAAACGTTTCGCCTACACAGTAGGCTTCTTCAGTCGAGTACAGAAAAGTTGATAGAAGCAGAACGTTTCATAATAAAGATACCTAACTGTTGCATATGTGTCTTACCTAACAACCTGTCGGTATTTTATACCATTTTAATGTTCAATCTGTCAGACACTGCAACACAAGGGTATCTTGGTACAGACCTGCAATCAACTTCGACAACTTCCACTAGTGAGAGCGGCTGGATTTGAGAGGGACCTGACCTCTCAACATCTGAGTTCTTACCTCTTCTAGTGACCTACGTCTCACCTCTTGGCGCTATATAAAGCTCCATCCTGTCACTTCATCTCCATATTGTTTCATACTATGGAACAATGCTCTTCTCCAGACTGAGGGACTGACCACCTCAAAACTTTAAGGGTGATGGACTGATTACATCGTCTTCAAGTATCTTCTGCTTCTATCAACTTTTCTGTACTCGACTGAAGAAGCCTACTGTGTAGGCGAAACGTTTCTTAATAAAGATACCTAACTGTTGCATATGTGTCTTACCTAACAACAAGGGGCCCGAACTTGGCATCAGTGTAGTGCAAACGAGTGAACCTTTCATCCAATTCTATGTGAAGACGGTCGAGTGTTCCCATCATGACTTCTCATTTCCTCCTTGGCTGTTAACCCAGCGTCTCTAAGGTTCTCATCATCCTTTCGTTTATTTCGTCTCTGACGTCTTTCAACTACAATATTTCATTCTTGACAGAGATCGAGTCTTTTCTCGAGTGACCAACACTTCTCTTTCGTCATCAAAATGATCTCGGAGGCTTTCATATCCAGGGCAGCATCGTGGAAGTTCATGCTAGGATCCTGCAGCCTCATGTGAATATGGTCAATGTGGATGAGTACTTGGCTCCAAAATCATAGCGAAGTCAGAAAATAGTAACTGAGCATGAGGTTAAACAGCTGCCTAGTGTCACTTCTAGTTTCATTGGTTTCGTTTTCGTTGTCTTTCATGTCCTGGACAGCGTGTTGATGGGCTTCACTGTTTCTGTCCATGCACTTCACATAGTTTCGAACTCAGACTTAACAACCACAGGCACTGTGGTTTAGTCTTAACCCACCACTTTGTTGAACGAGAAAACATGTACCGACCTTCGATGGTTCCAAAAAACGTGACCATCATTATCCTGTTTGGCTGCACGTACACCTACCAAGGTGAGTGAGTGATTATCACAATTCACAAACACTGCCAGGTTGTTTTTCTCATTCTTAACGAACACCACTTCTGTGTCCAGCCATCACAGCAGCGTTGTCATAGTCCAGCGGTTATATTACGGCTTTATACATCATTAGTAAGGTATCACTTAGATTATGCAACTCAGTTCTGGTCTCCATACTACAGAATGGATATAAATTCATTAAAAAACATTCAGCGTAGAATGACTAAATTAATACATAGCATTAGAAATCTTCCTTATGAAGAAAGATTGAAGACCCTTAAACTTTTTTTTATATTTTATTTAAAACATCTACAGTGTATACATTATGTTATACATAAGCTCACTGGAGCCAAGAAACAGACTGTACTAACAATTCAGATGCAATACGAAATACAGAGCAATTTACTATAAACACACATACACCAACTGTAGCCATATCACATTCCCTATACTCAACCCACTGTTCCACATATATGTATATATACACATACACTAACACACACGTATACAATTATACATATACATATATACAACTAACAATATATAGCCCACACAATGACTTACAATTTGCATCACGGTTTATCACAGTGATCAGTACAAATCTATTTCATGTATGGGAGGGAAACCCCCACAAACAGCGGTAAGGTATATTAAATCAGCACTTTATCACACATGACACATAACAGTGACAGCCACCAGGTAACCTCTCATCTTAAAAATTCAAAATGTAAATCAACACATGGTTGCAGGGTCCTCTACAAAACTCAGGTATCTCCGGGTGTACAGGACAACAAACATTAACAAAGTACAGTAAGTGGGACATAATGCATATGAAGTATGCAGGCCTAGAGAAAATCCACAACACTGTAGTGGATAACTAATCATACAAAAAAACAACAGAACATGGTTTTTATAATAACTTAAGTAAACTAATCAACAAGCGTTGCAACTAATGCAACTAGTGAAGAACACACCATGAAGGTACGGAGAAATGACAGTATACGTTACATCGCCTTTGCTGTACCTTGTTCCACACTCGGTCAACCAAACCATTACACACTATCCAACTTGGCCTATAGCAGTGAACGCATTGTAACATATCTACCCTACAAGCATTAGTCTGCGACAAACGGCTAACCTCCAGAACTTCCCCTTAAGTCCTCAAAGCCACCTTTCCCCCCCCCCCCCGTCCCGTGTGTCACAGCCTTCAAGAATACACGCTGCACTCTGCACGGCTTCGCCATCACCATCTACACAACATCCTCATCTCGGCTAGGATCGCAGCCCATCTACTTTCTAAGCACATGCCCGTGCCATACTAGAACATCCACCTGAAAGACATGGTAAACCGATCCAGCCCACTCCGACCCCCCCCCCGTCCCGACACTCCCAGGCTGTACTATGGAGGAGCCGAGATCTAAGAACCATTGACAGCCGAAACACACTCAAGGACACAGTAATGACAGACTTGATCAATGTTGCACGCCATACATCCGACCCATTTCACATCTAAGCCAACAACATCCAAGACTCGTCCCGTCCCTCCCCTCCTACCCCCTGCTTCCACCCCTGTCATACTACTACTCAGTCCACTAGCACGCCAGATCATCGCTGACCACCAGCCCATTGCCGTCCTGTTCCCACCAATCCGCGAAGTTTCGCCACCGTCATACCGCGATAACCCTCAGGAAAAAACTCAACCCACCTACTACCACAGACGCTTCTATTTCTGCACATTGTCCTGTAAAAACGTGCAGCCAACGCACTGACCCTACCGGTGCCCCGCACCTTATGCATTCCCCAAGACATGTACAAATATTCCACGATGATGTACCTAATCGCTCGTGCCACATCTTGTGTCACCCCATCCACGTCGAAGAGTAATGTCCTTAAAATAGTCACCCTACCTCCTCCCAACATCCCAAATACACCCTGCATCCACAACCTTACCTCTTCTAGAGTGGGACAAAAATACACCACGTGAAAAGTCGTTTCCTCATCACCACAATGCACGCAAGTTACATCCCGAACAAAACCCATTTTCCATAACATCACCTTAGAGGCCAGGATCCCCATGATAAATCTATTCACCACCTCAAGCACCTTAGCGGGTACACAAACCCTCCGGAATTCCTCCCAAATCACCTTCCAATTATAAGTGGGATAAATCTTCACCCCTGACAATGCTGCCTGCCGAACCCCCACACTCACCAGCCTTCCTATACTCATACCACATTCATCCCTCACCCCTAACATATATCACAGCAAATCCTCACACGCCTCTAGCTCCTTTCCACGCCACCAACACCAGACTTCCCTCCCGACCTCTCCCACGCTACGTCCTCTAGCCCCCCTAGTCGTAAGTAACGCACTTAGACATATATTGCTCTCACCCTAGGTCCCAAAGCTAGCAAACCTAAACCCCCCATTCGTACTCCAGACATCACCACCTCACGCCCCAACCATGCCCGTCCGTATCCCCAAACATACCTCAACGCCCATCTCTGTATCTCCGTTACGTCACAGGTCCTCAAAGGATATACAGCTACCACTCCCCAGAACTTACTATACACAAGTGAATTCACGACCATCACCCATTGGTGCAAAGAGGAATCCCCGGCTCGTAATCCTCGTAGTCTGCCCAGCACCTTGTCCCGTACCGCCACCGAATTAACCTCCCTGCTTGCCTGTTTGTCCGCCAAATACATAATCTCGCAGATCCTAATCCTATCCAAACATGTCCATCCAAACCCCATGCCCATCCTCCCCCTACCCAGCTCCCCACCTCTAGCAACATTGACTTGCGCCTGTTAACCCTCATGCCTGATGCAGCCCCAAACTTTTCAATGACCTCACCCACATAGACATAATCCTCCCATGCACTGATCAAAACCGTTGTATCATCAACATACCCACTACACGCCCCACCGACTTATCCCCACACCCCCTCCTCCATCCCTGATCCACCAGCTCATAAAACGGATTTTGTACACATGTGAACAAGATTTAGAAAAGCGGGCACCCCTGCCTCAAACCTTGTTCTATGCCTATAATGCCCCCCAATCGTCCATTCACCTGAACTCTCATCATCACCCCAGCATACAATGCCTCTACCCATCCCACTACTTTCGCACCAAAACCCAAGCCATACAAACACTCAAGCATAAATCCCCTATCCACACAATCGTACGCATTTTCCCAGTCCAAACCAAGAACACCTCCTCCTCCAACCCCTCTAGGAAATCTTGGATACGGCCATGCCATTCCCGCATACTTCTCCCAGGAATTCCATAGTGTCCTTTATGTAATACCGACCCCAGGGCCCCCTTCAAACGATTACCCAATACCTTTGATAAAACCTTGTAATCAGCACACATTAAAGATATTGCTCTGTAAGTACTCAGTACATGCTCACCTCCCTTCTTAGGCACCAACACTACAACACCCATTCGTTGTGACTCACCCATCCTCCCACCTGCCAACATATTATTTAGAACCCCAGCAAAAACATGCCTGATGCAACTCCAATGTGTCCTGTAAAATTCAATTGTAAACCCATCAATGCCCGGCGTCTTGCCAGTCCGCATCCCAAAAATCGCTACTGCAACCTCCTTCTCACATATATCCTCCTCCATACTCTCTCTAACCTTCATCCCCAGCACGTCTCGCCCCTCCCCCACCAATTCCCGCAAACCAAAACCCCCCACCCCCTCCATTTTTCCCTAAACCAAGCATCAGCGTAATAGCTCATGCTTTCTGTAGCGGCAAAAACTGTACCATCCTGGTATCCCCCCCACCCCCGAGCTTGCCACTAATCGCAACATGGTAGTCACAGCCTGACATTCTTGGAACTTGCGTAACACAAAACCAGATGGCTTGTCGCCCCATAGCACATCCTCTAATTCCGAACGATAACATATCCCATTGAAATGTTCATTGCGGATGTCTGCAAATCTATCCCTTATGGATTCCACCTCCCCATCCCTCACACCCCCTGTCGTAACAGTCCTTCAGCTGAGATTCCAAAATAATTTTGTAAGCCACAACATCATCTCACTTCCTCCCTGCCCCTGCCTCGGAAATAGATCGCAATGCAAGGCTTTGCTTTCAACTCCCACTAATCAATGAGCTGCATTACCCTATCCCTACCCTCCATGAACCTACCCCACCATTCTTCAAACCCCGCACCTCCTTCCTCATCCCTAAGCAATCCAGCGTTCAACTTCCAATAACCAGCATGAATCCTGACCACTCCCTCCCACCGCAAGTCAGCAATTACTGCTCTGTGATCCGAGAAACCTACATCAACCGTTTGCACGCCCCTCACCTCTATACCCTGCATTACGTAAATTCTATCTAGTTTCACAGCATATTCTCTCCTGACAAAAGTGCGCTCCGTCGCTAAGCCACTCCCCCCATCTATGTGGACAACACCAACATTTTGCAACGTGTCCTGCAGAACCTTCAGTACACACTCCGGCCCCCTCGGTTCTACGTTCCTTTCACGAATCACACGGTTCCAATCCCCGCTGAAGATCGTGACTGCCAGCAATGCCTGTAAAGAATACAGTAGTCATCCCTCACAAAATCTGCTTTAACCCTTACGTTACCCAACGCTGGCATATATTCACATATAAGACAAACCCGTCTCTCACTCCATACACCATCTACTCGCACAACCCTCCTCCCAACCCGTGACATGCAAGGGGCTGGTGTCCTTGATCGCTATCGCTACTCCCCCCCTTTTAACTGCCTGGCAGAACTAACATACACCTTGTAACCATCCAACCTCAAATCACATCCAAACTAAGAATTGTGTTCCTGTAAAAAACGTACATCAACCCAGAACCTTCTCAAAAACCTGACCAACCACACTTGCTTGATCTCTGAGCGGACACCATTCACGTTAAGAGTGACACTCCGGAAAGCTATATATACGGTGGCTTTCCTCTATGCCACTGTGGTTTATTCATAACACCTTTCCCCGTTTGGCGCCCAGGCACCTCACAGGTCTTTACCTGTTCACCCTCACTCTCCCGCACCCGTCCACTGCGTTGTTCCTGCATCACTGTGCCAGCCCATACCTCCTTCAACTCCTCCGCCGCCCACGCCTTTTTCCCCGGGCGCTGGCCGGGTGTGAGAACCTCCTCTACCTCCGCCGTTCCAGCCGTTCTCTTTCTGGAGCCGCCACTCACACTCATATCTACTTCCTGGGCTTGCTCCTGATGTACTTCCACTTGCACAACTTGCTGCAAGGTACCTTCACTGGGGTTCCCTCCCCGGCATCGGTACCGTCGTGACTGCCTCACCTTCACTGAAGACACCAGTCACAGTTGTTCCCAAAAAATCCTGGAGTACCTCCTCCACGAAGTGCTCCTGAGGTACACTGTCCTGACACACTTTCTCTCCTGACAATTCATCCACAACCTCTGATCGCTCAGGGAGCATGACACACTGGTCAGCCGACTGTTCCTCACGGTCTACCTCCTCGCTCCAACGACCACTCTGGGAGTCAGCTCCACCGCCCACCTCGGGCCCCAATTCACACAATCGTTGCTCCACTGCCGACGTTTCAGGCCCTCTGGCCGGTTGCTGCCTTGGACACTCTGCCGCCATATGATCATATGAGCAACACAGACAACACGTCTGCCACTGACCGGTGCAATGCACAAAAACCTGCATTCTGTATCCTTCCAACGTCACGTATGAGGAGATTGGCAGGGCCAACGACACTTTGAGGGTGTAGGATCCCTCAGGGAGCCCCTTGTATGGCCCATCCTTCCAGACTCCCATCGTTGCCGAATGGACCCGACCATAGCTGCTAAATGCCTCCTTCAATCCATATGCAGTTGCCTCAAAAGGCACATTATGCACCTTAACCCACGTGTAATATTTGGATACATCGTGCAAGACGATGTCCACCGCCAAGTTGACATTATTCTCTTCTCCTGGAATTCTTCGACGAGCTTGTTATACAAACTGGCACGATTTAATTTAACGAAGATCCTTGATGTCCAGTTCAGCGCCACACCATATAAGTCCTCTGTTGGTACGCCGTAGACGTCTCTAATGATGGTTGGCAATAAGACGTGCATCATTGCAGAACTAAACGTGCCTCTGACCAGCTCTATGCAGACGGTGTTGACACGGCGGCCCCTTCCCTCTGCCATCTTGTCGTTGCACTGCCAAAAAACACCTCCAGAGGGCAGGTGTAGCAGACCAGGTGAGCATCCTATAGCAACGCTCTTCTTGCCGAATAAGGCAAGCGAAAATTTGTGTAAGCAATAATTTCGCAAAAATCATTCTGAACCTAACGAAAAAATTATATTCCATTACGTCGTACCGAATAGGTAAAATTAGTCAATTAGCAAGAACTCATTTAAAATAAAGTATTTTTTTTTAAATTTTCTGTTATACATTTAAAGATATATTTTTTCATTTATGTAAATATAAAAAATAATTATTTTGCACCAAAAGAATCTTAGAAAAATTATCTAACCTTATTATAACAAGTGCAATTAATTTAGCCTAATCCAGCTGAATATATTTTATATAAGTCTACAGTAATTTTATAATAAACAAACGCAATGAAATATATTTTTTTCGTTATATTCAAAAATGATTTTTGATTCTAATATCCGCAGATTTATTCTGATATTCGCAGATTTATTCCAGAAATGATATCACTCTGCTTATTCGGCAGAGATTCCCATTATTTTTTAAGGATTGAGTCAATGATGGGAATAATACCTTATTTCCTCAAATCATGAGCATCATGGCACTTCCGGAGAGTTACGTTGTATAAACAAGTAAACAAAAATTCCCTGTTTTTTTTTTTTTTCAATTTTTAGGGACTCGTAACACTGACTTGTTAATATTAATGCTATAGTAATCGTTTATTACGTATCGTCGAGTAGCTGTCTTATTGCAGTTTATGCTTTCAAATATATTCATACGCACATGTATACATATGTATACTTATACATAAGTACATGTACGAAAATATTTGTATATACATGTAAACATACAAATCAGGTACATATACACAAACATATATTCTCACAAGTATAGATACACACATGTATTTATATCCATACATACAAATTCACGAACATACACGAACATGTGTGTGCATATTCATTCACACATATTCACATGTATTTTTCCTTTTACGTGCATTGAGGTAGAGAGAGCTGGGCTTATAAAATAAAGGGATACCTTTTTCAGATTACAGAGGGACAATAATACATCTAGTTCATTCATACATAGACATATGAAAATTTCTAATAAGTTATTTTCTGTGAGGTTAATAACTTATAACATCTTGGTCCCTGTGAATCCATTGTCTGAATAACTTTTTGTAGTTTTATTTGTAGATTAAAGATTTCTGAGAAACATTATTTTAGTTGTATTAAATATGTTTAGGTTGAATGTTTTTGGAATTCATATGGTCCAGTGTTGTTGTATTTATTGTTAAGGTAATATGTTTATTATTAGTTCTTCTGAGATAGTTTTATGTACTTAAATACCTCTTGAGTTTTCCCAAGTAAAGAAGTTTCAGTTATAAGACAGTAATCCCTGGAGTCTTCCACCAATGAGTATTGAAGAATGATGGGATGAATATCACTCTTAATTTGCATCCTTTACCCATCAGATTTCTGATCTCATACACTTTAACATGCTACTGTTTAATTAAACGTTTTTTGTATATACTTTGGGGAATTCCCAGCTCTATGTAGCTGTTTTCAGATTTTCCTAAGCCTGTTTCCTGCTCTCTCTATTGCTATTTAAAACGCTTCGTGACAACATTTCTTATTTTAAGTATCTTTTGAAGTTTGTAACATGCTAAGAGTACGTTACATTTTCTTCTGTGTGTGTCACACACCCATATAGGCTCCCCTCCCGACTAGTGAACTACCAATTTAAGGGTATAGCAGTCGGGACATCACTGTTATACTAAACTGCCTGGTTCAACTCCGCCAATCACAAGTTGCGAAGAGGTGTTGGAGACTCGTGGAGCAACATTGGCAGACTTACCTCAAGGCTGGTCACCCACAGTTCTCGCTGTGTCTCGTGCTTACAAACTTGATTTGTGCAGAGTGTATATGCATTATACATAAACTTGCATGCTGTTTTGGTAAAGGAAACATATATAAGTATTTACTCACTGCAGACTTTTGCTCGTTCCTTGGTCCAGCCTCAGTTAATCGTGCAACAAGCAGGTGTACAGACCACAAAGTTACATTTGTATTCGTAATAGTCTGTTATACACTTTGGTGGAAGCTTCATGGAAAATGTTTTTATAACACATTACCAAATTAAAGTAAATCAGGACTCTACACCACACTTCAACATTCGCTTACAACATATTCCATAACAAGCACTCTCATACATTTACAGCACACCTCAAAACTCTTCCGACATATCTAAAGCACATTCCTACACGCCTTGCATACACTCATCATACATGCTAACAACACGCCATTACTCTCCTACCACTGACATACAATACGCTTCTACACTTCTTCCACACAATAGTCATCCCTGTTTCTTTATAATACCTGCACCTCACTCCTTCAATCCTTCCACACACTTCTATATTCTTTCTGCACACCTGTACCAAAACACTACATTCCTCGTTCACATATACCACATACCTGCAGTTCTCTCACTTACCATTAACACACTCCTTAACGCCTTCCACATCCTTACAACTCATTTGAGCTCTTCTACACATCCCTCCCACATCCTGTGAGACACTATCCATAATGAAGCATCTCATCAACACTACTGTATTTCCCATTTTCAGTTCTATATAATTTTATAATCAGTTTTGTTTTGTTTAAGTTAATCGTGAAATATTAAAAATATGATTTAGGTAATTTTTTATGTACACAGCACATAGATATCTCACACACAGACACTGAAACTTATGGCGATGTTTTGGTCTGACTTGAACCATTAACTAGTCCAAGTTGAACCCAAACGCCGTCATAACTTTTAGTCTCGTATATGTGTGTTATCTGTGTATTGTTCCGGTCAGGTTATTGTTCATTTTTATTCTTTATCTACACAGCATTTAAACACTTTTTAAATTTTAATTTTGTTACTTAAATTAGTATAACTCCTACTTAAATTGTACTGTTTTTTCTTTTTTATATATATTTTTTTAATTCACATTTTGAAAATCCCCTCATAAAAACAATTTTGCTAAACTTTATCAAGGTTTCAAGTTAATTAGTGAAAACCTCTTGTAAGTAGAAATAATATTGAACTCTTTTTTGTCCTCCTGCAGACATTTCCCAGCAAAGATCTCCAATACTTGTTTCACCGAGCGGTATTTCGTCTGGACAAAGTTATCCTTATTGAAGAAAAGTACATACAGATGATTCTCAGACAGCGCATCTCGCTCATAGGTCAGTCCACATCACTCAACGTTCATCTCTCCTGTTGTTTAGTTATTGTGACCTTAACATATTGCGTCTCTCTCAAAGATCAGTTCAGGTGATCCCCACTTAGTGCATGTCTCACAAGTCAGTCCAGATGACCAGCACAGAATGTCTTTCACAAATCAATCCGGTCACAGACCAGGCCGCGGGGGCGTTGACCCCCTGAACTCTCTCCAGGAAACTCCAGACGGCATTCACACAGTGAATCTGTCTCACTGGTCAGTCAAGATGATTCACACAGCTAATTTTTCCCGTTAGTCTAAATGAGCTTCACAGAATTAATATTTCTCATGGGTCAGTTACGATGATTCATACAGTGAATCTTTCCCATGGGTCAGTCTAGTTGACCATCACAACTGAATCTTTCGAAACCATTGGTCAGTCCAGACGACCTTCACACAGTGAATCTTTTGCTCTAGTCAGTCCAGATAGATGACTTGCACAGTTCATCTCCCTGGTATGTTATTTCTGGGGTGGTAGCACTGGCAACTGCAGTGAAGCGAGCAGTTAGGACTTTAAACTAGGAATAGTTAGTGGTATGGGTTTTGGCAGGAAAACAGTGAAGTCCCAGTGTAGTAATATTACGAGTTCTAGGGGAACTAGCAATAAGCAGAACGAGGTAGATATTGAAAAGCCAGTGACTTTGGGTGATAAGGACAGTAATAGGTTTAGTAGAAAAACAGAAATGAGCAGGAAGGGTAAAGAGAAAGGAGAATCTTTCAATGTTTATTATGCTAATTGCCGTAGTGCTAGGAATAAGATGGACGAGTTGAGATTAGTTGCTAGTGCAGGTAACATTGATGTATTTGCCTTAACTGAGACGTGGTTTAATTCAAAAAGTCGGGACATGCCTGCGGAATGTCATATTCAGGGTTTTAAATTGTTCCAAGTAGATAGAAGTATCGGGAAGGGGGGTGGGGTGGAATAGTATGTCCGAGATCGCTTGAACTGTTGCATAAAAACGGGTATTAAGTATGAAGTAACACATACAGAGTCTGTTTGGATAGAATTTTCAGAGGGGCATGAAAAACTGATTTTAGGAGTGATATACCGTCCCCCAAACTTAGATAGGGACCAAGGGAGACTACTATGGGAAGAAATTGTTAAGGCCACAAGGCACGATAATGTAGTAATTCTAGGAGACTTTAACTTTAGTCATATTGATTGGAATTTCTTGACTGGGAATTTAGAATCATACGACTTCTTAGAAGTAGTTCAGGATTGTTTTTTGAAGCATTTTGTGACAGAACCTACAAGGTGAAATAACCTGCTTGACTTAGTTATGGCAAACAATGAATCCCTTGTTAATAATTTAGAAATTTCAGAGGAACTGGGTGCTAGCGACCACAAATCAATTACATTTATCATTGAATGGAAGTACGATAGTAGCGATAACTCAGTAACAGTCCCAGATTTTCGCTTAGAAGATTACGATGGGCTTAGAGAACACTTATCATCTGTTGACTGGGGTAACGAAGAGAGCTATCAATATGACAGTTTTCTGAACACTATACATGCTGCTCAAAGAACGTTTATCCCATATAAAGAAATTAGATCAAATAGAAATGACCCAAAATGGATGAATAATAGGCTCAAATATCTACTAGGGCATAAGAAAGGAATTTATAGGCGTATCAAAAGAGGTGAGGGTCATCTTATGAATCAGTATATTGACATTAAGAGGGACATTAAAAAGGGGATAAGAAAAGCTAAAAGGGACTATGAAATTAAAGTTGCTAAGGATTCTAAAACTAACCCAAAAAGTTTTTTCCAGGTCTATAGAACAAAAGTTCGAGATAAGATAGGTCCCCTTAAAAATAACTATGGGCGCCTTACTGACAAAGAGAATGAAATGTGCTCGATTTTAAATAATTATTTTCTCTCAGTTTTTACACAGGAAGACACTAACAATATTCCAGTAATTAATTTTTATAGTGGGCTAGAAGAAGATAAATTATGTAACATCACAGTCACTAGTGAAATGGTTGTGAAGCAGGTAGACAGACTGAAGCAAAATAAGTCGCCGGGTCCTGATGAGGTTTTTTTCAAGGGTTCTTAAGGAATGCAAAATGGAACTCTGTGAACCATTAACTAATATTTTTAATTTATCTCTTCAAACAGGTGTAGTGTCTGATATGTGGAAGATGGCTAATGTAATTCCTATTTTTAAAACAGGGGACAAGTCGTTACCGTCAAATTACCGCCCAATAAGCCTGACCTCAATTGTAGGCAAATTACTAGAGTCAATTATAGCTGAGATTATAAGAAGCCATCTCGATAAGCACAGCTTGATTAAGGATACTCAGCATGGATTCACAAGAGGCCGGTCTCGTCTAACTAATTTATTAACTTTCTTCAGTAAAGCTTTTGAGGCTGTTGACCACGATAAAGAATTTGATATTATTTACTTAGATTTTAGTAAGGCTTTTGATAGAAAGCCTTAAGAGGGACATTAAAAATTGGATAAGAAAAGCTAAAAGGGACTATGAAATTAAAGTTGCTAGGAATTCTAAAACTAACCCAAAAAGTTTTTTTCCAGGAATATAGAACAAAAGTCAGAGATAAGATAGGTCCCCTTAAAAATAACTATGGGCACCTTACTGACAAAGAGAATGAAATGTGCTCGATTTTAAATAATTATTTTCTCTCGGTTTTTACACAGGAAGACACTAATAATATTCCAGTAATTAATTTTTGTAGTGGGCCAGAAGAAGATAAATTATGTAACATCACAGTCACTAGTGAAATGGTTGTGAAGCAGATAGACCGACTGAAGCAAAATAAGTCACCGGGTCCTGATGAGGTTTTTTCAAGGGTTCTAAAGGAATGCAAAATGGAACTCTGTGAACCATTAACTAATATTTTTAATTTATCTCTTCAAACAGGTGTAGTGTCTGATATGTGGAAGATGGTTAATGTAATTCCTATTTTTAAAACAGGGGACAAGTCGTTACCGTCAAATTACCGCCCAATAAGCCTGACCTCAATTGTAGGCAAATTACTAGAGTCAATTATAGCTGAGATTATAAGAAGCCATCTCGATAAGCATAGCTTGATTAATGATACTCAGCTTGGATTCACAAGAGGCCGGTCTTGTCTAACTAATTTATTAACTTTCTTCAGTAAAGCTTTTGAGGGTGTTGACCACGATAAAGAATTTGATATTATTTACTTAGATTTTAGTAAGGCTTTTGATAGAGTTCCGCACCAAAGACTGTTGAAGAAAGTAGCAGCTCATGGCATTGGGGGAAGGGTGCTCTCGTGGATCGAATCATGGCTCACAGACAGGAAGCAGAGAGTGTCCATCAATGGGGTTAAATCCGAGTGGGGATCAGTTGTTTATAATATATATCAATGATCTTGATTGAGGAATTACTAGTGATATGAGCAAATTCGCCGATGACACGAAGATAGGAAGGATAATTGATTCAAACGTAGATGTTAGGGAACTTCAGGAGGATTTACACAAACTCTACTGTTGGTCAGAAAAGTGGCAGATGCAGTTCAATGTAGATAAATGCAAGGTTCTGAAGCTCGAGAGTGTCCATAACCCTAGCACTTATAAGTTAAATAATGTAGAACTTAGCCATACAGAATGCGAAAAGGACTTGGGGGTTGTGGTGAGCAGCAACCTTAAACCAAGACAGCAATGCCTAAACGTACGTAGTAAGGCAAATAGATCACTGGGATTTATATCAAGAAGTGTAAGCAACAGAAGTCCAGAGGTCATACTGCAGCTCTATACATCATTAGTAAGGCCTCACCTTGATTATGCAGCTCAATTCTGGTCTCCATATTACAGAATGGACATAAATTCGTTAGAAAACATTCAGCGTAGGATGACTAAATTAATACATAGCATTAGAAATCTTTGTAGATGAATGGTTCAGAGAACCGACATGTTGATAAATTAGACACATGTGCAACTCTTGGGTATCTTTATTGAGGAAACGTTTCGCCACACAGTGGCTTCATCAGTCCATATATAGGAGAAACTTGAAGAACAGGAGGAGAATGAGGTAATCAGTCCCTCAACCTTGAGTCGATGTGTTCAGTCCATCAATCTTGATAATTTGCTAGACCTAGTCTTGTCAAATAAGGAAACACTCGTCAATAATCTGGAGATCACTGAAGAGCTTGGCGCAAGTGATCACAAATCCATCACTTTTAGCATTAATTGGGAATGCAAGAATAATGATAATACAGTAAAAATCCCTGATTTTCGTTCTGCCGATTATAATGGACTTAGGGAACATCTGTCTAATCTTGATTGGAGTTATCTAGCTAATGATTTTATTGACGATAATCATACTTATGAATATGAAGGGATCTGCTTTTATGATTGTTTTATTAATAATGTACACAGTGCCCAGAGTATATACATTCCCCAGAGAGAAATTAGGTCTAATAATAACGATCCCAAATGGGTTAACAGGAGGCTAAAGCATCTATTAGGGGAGAAAAGGGGAATTTATAGGCGCATCAGAAGAGGAGAGGTTAACCTTACTGACCAATATGTTCAGCTTAAAAGAGAAGTAAAAAAGGCGATTAGAAAGGCTAAACGTGACTATGAAATTAGAGTTGCTAATGAATTAAAGACTAATCCAAAGGGGTTCTTTCAAGTGTATAGGACGAAGGTGAAGGAAAAAGTAGGACCTCTGAAATCTGGGAGTGGACAGCTGACGGATAATGAACTGGAAATGTGTTCCTTATTTAATGACTATTTTTTGTCAGTTTTTACACAGGAAGATGTAAATGAGATTCCAGTAATTAACAATTATTTAGTTCCTGATGAATTTAAGTTAACTAATATTACTGTCACGAGGGACATGGTTATTAAACAGATAGACAAACTGAAACAAAATAAGTCCCCGGGACCCGATGAGTTGTTTTCAAGGGTACTTAAGGAATGCAAGATGGAGCTTAGTCAGCAATTAACGAGTGTATTCAATGCGTCCATCCTTACCAGTGTTGTGCCAGAGTTGTGGAAGATGGCTAATGTGGTTCCTATATTCAAATCAGGGGATAAGTCCACTCCTTCAAATTACCGTCCAATAAGCCTGACATCTATAGTGGGCAAGTTATTAGAATCACTTATAGCTGACATTATCAGAAGTCACCTTGAAGAGCATAACTTGATAAATGAATCTCAGCATGGATTCACGAGAGGTCGTTCCTGCCTGACAAACTTACTGACGTTCTTCAATAGAACATTTGAGGCAGTTGACAGTGATAAGGAATATGATATTGTTTATTTGGATTTTAGTAAAGCCTTCGACAGAGTACCTCACAAGAGACTCTTAAGAAAAGTGGCAGCTCATGGTATAGGAGGTAAAGTTCTAGCATGGATCGAGGCATGGCTTACCAATAGAAAGCAGAGAGTTACCATTAATGGAGTGAAATCTGAATGGGGATTAGTCACTAGTGGCGTTCCACAAGGATCAGTTTTAGGCCCTCTCCTGTTCATAATTTACATTAATGACCTTGATGAAGGGATTACTAGTGACATGAGTAAGTTTGCTGATGATACAAAGATAGGCCGTATAATTCACTCTGAGGAGGATATCAATGAACTCCAGGACGATTTGAACAAATTAATGTCTTGGTCTGAAAAATGGCAGATGAAGTTTAATGTGGATAAGTGTAAGGTACTTGCCCTTGGTAATGAAAATAACCCTCGAAGCTATAATCTAGGTGAAGTAGAGCTTGGTCATACAGAATGTGAAAAAGACTTGGGAGTCATGGTAAGCAGAAATCTAAAGCCAAGACAGCAGTGCCTCAGTGTGCGCAACAAGGCCAACAGATTACTTGGATTTATCTCAAGAAGTATAAGTAACAGAAGTCCAAAAGTTATTTTACAGCTCTATACATCACTAGTGAGGCCTCATTTAGATAATGCTGCTCAGTTTTGGTCCCCTTACTACAGGATGGACATAGACTCATTAGAGAACATACAGAGAATAATGACTAAAATGATTTACTGTGTAAGGAACCTCCCGTATGAAGATAGACTTAAAGCCTTAAATCTCCACTCTCTGGAGAGGCGTAGAATGAGGGGAGATATCATTAAAGTGTATAAGTGGATGACGGGCATAAACAAGGGAGACATTAATAAAGTACTGAGGGTGTCGAACCAGGTAAGAACCAGGAATAATGGATTTAAGTTGGATAAATTTAGATTTAGAAAGGACATAGGTAAGTACTGGTTTTCTAACAGAGTTGTAGATGTGCAAGAAAGGTATAAAATACCGACAATGTGAAAGTTAAGACACATGTGCAACATCTGGATATCTTTATTGTAGACGTTTCGCCATCCAGTTCACAGCATCGTGGTGGAGGAGAATCTGGAGCAAAGACAAGAAGACTGGCGGTTATATAGGCGTCAGTGGATAGGGACGGGCAGCAGACGAGGTCAAGGTCACTGGTAGGCGGGATTCCCCAGTGGAAGTAGGTCCTTCTCAAAGAGATGGGTTAGTTGCAGCAGCTGTGAAGAAGGTCTTGTTGATGTCCTCTTAACCAAGATTCCATGATGTTGCAGTGTCTGACAAGTTGTGCAAGAAAGTTATAAAATACCGACAATATGACAGTTAAGACACATGTGCAACATCTGGATATCTTTATTGTAGACGTTTCGCCATCCAGTGGCTTTATCAATACAGATTCTAGGACATAATAGGAAGACAGTAGAACTATATACAAAAGATGAGGTAATCAGTCCCTCGGCCTTGGATTTAGTGTTCACAGCATCGTGGTGGAGGAGAATCTGGAGCAAAGACAAGAAGACAAGAAGACAGAGGCACAACTCCCACCAACAAATTCAAACACATCACCCACAACAACACACACATCTCAGACCCGCAGGCTGCTGCCAATATCTTCAAACACATCTGGGAGAACATCTTCCACGCTCACCCACCTCACCCTAACGTTATTCAACACATTCAGAACATAGAACACTGGAACACTGCACACACACAAGAAACAACACCAGACAGCCACATACATCTAGACTCTCTTACCTCCTCCCAAGAACTCGACACTCCTTTCACCAACACAGACATTAAAACTCTCCTCAGACACCTTCCTCCAAAGGCTCCTGGTGCTTCTGGCCTAAACCATATTATCCTGAAACACCTTCCTGACTCTATCATTACTGCCTACACAAACCTCCTCAATGCCTCCCTTGCCTCTGGATACTTCCCTTCCCTCTTCAAAGCTGCTACTGCTATCCTCCTTCCTAAACCCAATAAAGACCACTCTGATCCTAGAAACTATCGCCCCATCAGCCTCCTCGAAACTTTAGGAAAACTCTTTGAAAAACTCATCAATCATCGCCTTCGCAGATACCTGGAACATAATTCTCTACTTTCTGATGGCCAGTTTGGCTTCAGAACACACAGATCCACACAGGATGCCATTAACATCATTCTCAACTACATCCACATCAACACAAAACAAAGAAACAGGACAGCCCTGGTTGCAAAAGACGTTGAAAAAGCCTTTGACACTGTCTGGCACGAAGGGCTCAAGTACAAACTCTGCACCAACTTCAACCTGCCTCTCACTACTCGTAAACTCCTCTGCAACTTCCTAGACGGCCGTACCATGAGAATCAAATTCCAAGGCTGTTACTCTGACTACTTCACACTAAAAGCCGGAGTACCCCAGGGATCTGTCCTCTCCCCTACCCTCTACATTTTATACACTAATGACATTCCTACACCTGTATACCACAACTCCATCACACTAGCCTATGCAGACGACATTACACAACTTATCACTCATGCCAATATAGATACACTCACACACAAAACACAAAATGAGGTCGACAGGATAGCCATCTGGGAACAAAAATGGAGGATCAAAACCAATGCAGCTAAATCCAGCATTACATATTTTAACTACAGGAAACGTGATCCTCCATTACCTGTCGAACTCAGAACTGCTGACACCCGCACTTACTTCCCTATCACACAATCTGTCACTGTCCTTGGCGTTAATCTTGACTACCTTCTTCGTTTACACGGACACATTCACTCAAGGCATGCAATAGCTAGTTAGGCCCTTGCGGGCCTCTACAAGCTGAAACATGCCTCTCAACGCACCAAACTACACCTCTACAAATCCCTAATACGTCCTCTGATAACTTACTCTCCTCTAGCCCTCTCTCTTGAAGCAAAAACAAACTTACTTAAACTGCAGCGTGTCCAGAACAAGGCGCTGCGCTGGGTGCTTGATGTCAGATGGGAGGAGTTCGCCACAACCGAGTCTGAACATTAGAATGGTATAAAATACCGACAGATTGTTAGGTAAGACATATGCAACAGTTAGGTATCTTTATTTCGAAATAAAGATACCTAACTGTTGCATATGTCTTACCTAACAATCTGTCGGTATTTTATACCATTCTAATGTTCATTCTGTCAGACACTGCAACACAAGGGTATCTTGGTACAGACCATCAACTTCGACAACCACTACTAGTGAGAACGGCTGGGTTTGAGAGGGACCTGCCCTCCCAAAGCAACCTACGTCTCACCTCCTGGCACTATATAAGGCCCCATCCTGTCACTTCAACTTCATATTGTTTCAGACAACGGAACAATGCTCTTCTCCAGACTGAGGGACTGACCACCTCAAAACTTTAAGGGTGATGGACTGATAACATCGTCTTCAAGTCTCTTCTGCTTCTATCAACTTTTCTGTACTCGACTGAAGAAGCCTACTGTGTAGGCGAAACGTTTCGAAATAAAGATACCTAACTGTTGCATATGTCTTACCTAACAAGCGAGTCTCTCCATGCCCAGTTAGACATCCCAGCGCTGAATCTGTACTGGAAGAGGCTCAGTGACAGACAGATAGACAAACTTGAGACACGACATGACTACTGGACCTCTCTCCTTGACGAAGACAAACCAACACAACCTTTTCTACTCCTTGCATGATCCTGCTCCTAACCCTACTTACAAATAACCTTGGATCCGCTGACAGGTACCTTCTATGACAGGTACCATTCTCTGACCCACGTTTGCCTTAGCATTTTTGGGTAAAGACATGGCCCAGTTCTACACTCCTCTCTAGCCCTAAACGTCGCATGTCCCTTCCTCCTCGCTCACCCCACTGGAGTCCTAACAGAAGAGCCTGAATTTCTCTTCTCAATATCTGTCCCACGATCGCCTTCGCTGCTGGGTTAAGCCCTGGCTCATTTTCTACGACTAAGAACACTCCTCTCCAGCACTATTCTTCGTCTGTCCCGTCTTCCCCGCTCATCCCATTTGGGATCTTACCTGAACTTTCGTTCGTTCGTTCGTTCGTCTTTGCTCCAGATTCCCCTCCACCACGATGCTGTGAACACTACATCCAAGGCCGAGGGACTGATTACCTCATCTTTTGTATATAGTTCTACTGTCTTCCTATTATGTCCTAGAATCTGTATTGATAAAGCCACTGGATGGCGAAACGTCTACAATAAAGATATCCAGATGTTGCACATGTGTCTTAACTGTCATATTGTCGGTATTTTATACCTTTCTTGCACAACTTGTCAGACACTGCAACATCATGGAATCTTGGTTAAGAGGACATCTACAAGACCTTCTTCACAGCTGCTGCAACTAACCCATCTCTTTGGGAAGGACCTACTTCCACTGGGGAATCCCGCCTACCAGTGACCTTGCCCTCGTTTGCTGCCCGTCCCTATCCACTGACGCCTATATAACCGCCAGTCTTCTTGTCTTTGCTCCAGATTCTCCTCCACCACGATGCTGTGAACACTAAATCCAAGGCCGAGGGACTGATTACCTCATCTTTTGTATATAGTTCTACTGTCTTCCTATTATGTCCTGGAATCTGTATTGATAAAGCCACTGGATGGCGAAACGTCTACAATAAAGATATCCAGATGTTGCACATGTGTCTTAAGAGTAAGACAGAGAGTAGAATAGCAGATGAACAAGGAGGCTTTAGGAAAGGTAGTGGGTGTGTAGATCAAGTGTTTACAGTGAAACATATAGGTAAACAGTATTTAAATAACGGTAAAGAGATTTTTGTGGCATTTATGGATTTAGAAAAGGCATATGACAGGGTGGATAGGGAGGCAATGTGGCAGATGTTGCAAGTGTATGGTATAGGAGGTAGGTTACTGAAAGCAGTGAAGAGTTTTCACGAGGACAGTGAGGCTCAGGTTAGAGTATGTAGGAGAGAGGGAGATTATTTCCCAGTAAAAGTAGGCCTTAGACAAGGATATGTGATGCCACCGTGGTTGTTCAATGTATTTATAGATGGGGTTGTAAGAGAAGTGAATGCTAAGGTCTTGGCAAGAGGTGTGGAGTTAAAAGATAGAGAATCAAACACAAAGTGGGAGTTGTCACAGTTGCTGTTTGCTGATGACATGGTGCTTTTGGGAGATTCTGAAGAGAAGTTGCAGAGATTGGTGGATGAATTTGGTAGGGTATGTAAAAGTAGAAAATTGAAAGTGAATATAGGAAAGAGTAAGGTTATGAGGATAACAAAAAGATTAGGTGATGAAAGACTGGATATCAGATTGGAGGGGGAGAGTATGGAGGAGGTGAATGTATTCAGATATTTAGGAGTGGACGTGTCAGCAGATGGGTCTATGAAGGATGAGGTAAATCACATAACTGATGAGGGGAAAAGGGTGAGTGGTGTTCTTAGGAGCCTGTGGAGACAAAGAACTTTGTCCATGGAAGCAAAATGGGAATGTATGAGCGTATAGTTGTACCAACACTCTTGTATGGGTGTGAAGCATGAGTGATGAATGTTGCAACGAGGAGAAGGCTGGAGGCAGTGGAGATGTCGTGTCTGAGGGCAGTGTGTGGTGTGAATATAAAGCAGAGAATTCGTAGTTCGGAAATTAGGAGAAGGTGTGGGATTACCAAAACTATTATCCAGAGGGCTGAGGAGGGGTTGTTGAGGTAGTTCGGACATGTAGAGAGAATGGAGCAAAACAGAATGACTTCGAGAGTGTATAAATCTGTAGTGGAGGGAAGGCGGGGTAGGGGTCGGCCTAGGAGGGGTTGGAGGGAGGGGGTGAAGGAGGTTTTGTGTGCGAGGGGCTTGGGCTTCCAGCAAGCGTGCATGAGCGTACTTGAAAGGAGTGAATGGAGACAAATGGTTTTTAATACTTGACGTGCTGTTGGAGTGTGAGCAAAGTAACATTTGTGAAGGGATTCAGGGAAACCGGCAGGCCGGACTTGAGTCCTGGAGATGGGAAGTACAGTGTCTGCACTCTGAAGGAGGGGTATTAATATTGCAGTTTTATAACTGTAGTGTAAAGCACCCCACTGGCAAGACAGTGATGGAGTGAATGATGAAATTTTTCTTTTTCTGGCCACCCTGCCTTGGTGGGAATCGGCGGATGTGTTAATATATATATATATATATATATATATATATATATATATATATATATATATATATATATATATATATATATATATATATATATATATATACACACACACACGCAGTAATGAAACCACGAAACAAGTGGTACTGAATCATTTATCAAACTGCGGCCAACCGGGATTAGATCCTGTAACACATTCTCCCACCTTTAACCCTTTAAGAAACAGAACAATATTCACATTGCCTTAACCACTTGACCACAGATCCCTCAAAGACCATGCACCCAGCAGAGCTAGGTGTTGTTCATGATCTGAGGACATATGTGGTAGTCGTAAGCTCAAGGCTAATTTCTACCACCTCCCGTTTGAATACCAATCTCCATAAGTACTTTATATAGTAATGAAACCACAAAACAAGTGTTACTGAATCATTTACCAAAATGCGGCCAACAGGGATTAGATCCTGCGACACATTCTCCCACCTCAAGAGACAACAATATATCACTGGTCAACAATTTTTGAAAAGTTGTATGCTTCTTAAATGAGGTTAGTTAATTCTTATGTATTTTCATGTCCTGATTCCAAATATCACCTCGAAAGATGCTTATTGGCTGCAGGTTTAAAGATACGAGACATGTAATATTTGATTATTTTATTATAACATACAGTCTGTGTCAGTATGTTTTCAACTCTAATTCGTACCTTCTATCTGCCTTTTTGCTTGACGCTTATAGTGGACTGAAAAATCTTCTCTTGCCAATGTCCAGCAATAGTCTGCAAGCATTGTTGTGCCCCATTTGCCCTGGTACCATTTTTAAGTGACATGTTACATCCCACGTTTTTGTAAGCCTTGATGAGGTTTTCCACCAATTCTTCATAGTTGCCTTCCCTTCTGTTTCTGAGAAATCCCTTCACCACTAACTTGGCTGCTACCCAAGCAACTCTCTTCTCCCCATGAAGGTCTGATTCAAAGTCACCATCTTTAAGAAGCTCTCGATTCTGAGGACCATTGAGGACTCCCTCTCTTATCTTAATGTTGCTCAGTGAGAGGAATTTTGATGTTAAATACATGAATCCCTGACCGGATTTGTCCATAGTTTTTACAAAGTTTTTTTTGGTGGTAGCAAAATTTTGTTTGATCCAATGAAAGGTGGATGTTGAATATTTTTTATCCCAGGTTCCAATGATTGACGAGGTGGCCTCACATGCATATCAATAGCTTGCTCAGTGAATACTTACTGTAAGTTTAAAAAGTGTTTGGCTAAGAAAATCACCGACCTTTCACCTCAAAATATAAACTTGCACATGACAACCACCTTCTATGACTGCTGGAACAGTAATGAAGGTCAGTGAGACTGTGAGTGTGGTAAGAAACACACTGGCACAAGCCTGTTGGAACCTGTTGTGACACGTAGATGTATATTGAAAAGTAGAGTTAACAAACAATTTTAGCCATGATATTCATTATCAGTGACCTAAAATTAGTTGGAAATTGCTACTCTGGTCTCGGAAGCATTTTGGTTGTTGACCAGTATTCAACATCACCTTACCACTCAACCAGCTCTCCTACCAAGATCATGCACCCAGCAGAGCTAGGTGCATGGTGCCTTGATATAAAAGGTTTTATTGCAGGTATTATTAATATTGATGTTGTATCATCATAATAATAATAATAATAATAATAATAATAATAATAATAATAATAAAACAATAATATAATAATAATAATAATAATAATAATAATAATAATAATAATAATAATAATGATGATGAAACAACAGCAATAATAATTATAACATTTTTATTACTGCGATGTAAATATTATGATTTATTTCGTGTGGAACGTAGTCTTTGATTATTTATAATATACAATACAAGAATATTATTGATAAATATCTTATATTTCTACTTGCAGTAACAGGCCCACAATCCTTAATTCTTCTGGACCAATATTCTAAATCAGGTGAGAGGGATAACTTTATGGCAAGTTTCTCTTCTCTTATTTATGATCAAATATCTCATTATTGCCATTTTCGACTTACAAATACAGACACAGAGACACAGAGGCCTAAATACAACAGGAATGATGAGAGATTTCCTAATCACTAGTCAAACCAACAAACACTTCGTTAAAGAATTATGACTTTATGGAAAGAAATCTTGTCATTTTCCTCTCAGAAAAATTCATGAATATGATATTAGAAGGAAATTGCTGTTATTCTACCATCAATGAATTTGTATGTTCTTTTTTTTTTTTTAGGAAAGATATATCTATTATGTCTTAGAACAGTGTTTTTCAACTTGGGTGACCCAAGATAAGGCCAGGGGTGACAAGATGTGTGTGTGACAGGTCAGTTAATTATCCAAACAGGTCAAAAGTTGAATCCAATTCAAGAACCTACCTTCCCATCCCCAGAAAATCTAGGATTACTTGCGTCTCTCTACTCAGGGCAGCGTGTGTTCCCGGGTGTAGACACATTTCTGTGTATCGTGAAGTTCACTGGATGGATCTCACATGTGGCCAATACTCATTAGCATACATATAAATGCGCTTCAATAGTATTGGTAACAAGCACTTACCGTTGTGATGTCTGGGGTCTGTACGTTATTAACTCCCATTAGGAGCACAAAATATGTGTTCGAGTCACCATTTACAAAGGAGTTCGTGAACAAAATAAGTTATCTTGTTGCTGTGTGTACATGAGAATACTTCCACGTTTCTGTTCTTCCCTGTATAAGCCTACGAGTCAAACAAAGAGTGAAAGTAGCCTTCTCTGTTCGGTTTTTATTATGCATGACCTGACGTTACGGGGTGAGTCTGTCACAACCATCTTCACTTGACGCAGGTGTATAGAAGACTGTCCAGCATGAGTAGTTGTCCCCATGCTGGTGTGTGGCACAAGTGGGTGCCCATTGAAGATGTGTGGGCTGAGATGAAGGTAATCGTATATACTAAGCTAATTACTGTACATCTAACTCTGAGTTAACTTAAGTACTTATAAAAGAAATTGAGTAGGAGTCTGTTAAAAGATTACAGTTAAATTAATTATACGATTAAGGTTGTAATGTTGTAAGTTTGATAGATATGCAGGCCTATATCATGTTACATGCCTCTCAAACTCCCAACTCCACCACCTCTCTCACAGCATCTTACTCCACCCAAATCTAAAGAATGGCGGGAAATCAGCGTATTGATGCTTGATTTCCTACCCTTCGGGATCGAAACGCTGTTTGGACCTGGTTAAACAAGGTCATTGTCTCTGGCTCCCATGATATTTTGTTGAGCTAGTGTTGTTATATATTTATATAAGTGAAATAAGAATCTTTCCTCCGTAAGCCATGCGTGTTGTAAAAATCAACTAAAATGCCGGGAACAATGGGCTAGTAACCCCTTTTCCTGTAATAATTACTAGAATACCTGTCATACTGTGGTATGTGTTATGTGGTAGAGTACCTGTCATACTGTGGTATGTGTTATGTGGTAGAGTACCTGTCATACTGTGGTATGTGCTATGTGGTAGAGTACCTGTCATACTGTGGTATGTGTTATGTGGTAGAATACCTGTCATACTGTGGTATGTGTTACGTGGTAGAATATCTGTCATACTGTGGTATGTGTTATGTGGTAGAGTACCTGTCATACTGTGGTATGTGTTATGTGGTAGAGTACCTGTCATACTATGGTATATGTTATATGGTAGAGTACCACAGACTTCTGCCCCACATTCTAATACTGCATTTTTAAAACTATTCCAACCCTCTTCAAGCCCCTCACTACTCATACTTGCACCAGCCCACCGTTCTGCCAATAGTTGCTTACATCTCACTCGAACTTCCTCCTCCCTTAGTTTATACACTTTCACCTCCCTCTTACTTCTTGTTTCCATTTTCCTCTTGTCCCATCTACCTCTTACTCTAACTGTAGCTACAACTAAATAATGATCCGATATATCAGTTGCCCCTCTATAAACGTGTACATCCTGGAGTCTACCCATCAATCTTTTATCCACCAATACAAAATCTAACAAACTACTTTCATTACGTGATATATCATACCTTGTATATTTATTTATCCTCATTTTCATAAAATATATATTACTTCTTACCAAACCTCTTTCTACACATAGCTCAATTAAAGGCTCCCCATTTACATTTACCCCTGGCACCCCAAATTTACTTACTACTCCCTCCACAACATTTTTACCCACTTTAGCATTGAAATCCCAAACCAAAAGTACTCTCACACTTGGTTCAAAACTCCCCACACATTCACTCAACATTTCCCAAAATCTCTCTCTCCTCTACACTTCTCTCTTTTCCAGGTGCATATACGCTTACTATAACCCACTTTTCACATCCAACCTTTATTTTACTCCACATAATCCTTGAATTAATACATTTATAGTCCCTCTTTTCCTGCCATAGCTTATCCTTCAACATTATTGCTACTCCTTCTTTAGCTCTAACTATTTGAAACCCCTGACCTAATCCCATTTATTCCTCTCCACAAACTCTCCCACCCCCTTCAGCTTTGTTTCACTTAAAGCCAGGACATCCAGCTTCTTCTTATTCATAACATCCACAATCATCTCTTTCTTATCATTTGCACAACATCCACGCACATTCAGACTTCCCACTTTGACAATTTTCTTCTTATTATTCATTTTATTAATTATTACAGGAAAAGGGGTTACTAGCCCATTGTTCCCGGCATTATATATATATATATATATATGTCGTGCCGAATATGTAAAACTGGTCAATTAGCAAGAACTCATTTAAAATTAAGTTCTTTCTAAAATTTTCTCTTATACGTATAAAGATATATTTTTTTCATTAATGTTGATGTAAAAAAAATTAATTTTGCACCAAAAGGAACTTAGAAAACTTACCTAACCTTATTATAACAAGAACAATTTATTTTAGCCTAACCCGACTAATTATATTTTAGATTTGTTTACAATAATTTAATACTAAACAAACACAGTGAAATATATTTTTTTCGTTAGGTTCAGAATGATTTTGGCGAAATTATTGCATACACAAATTTTCACTTGTCCTATATGGCAAGATGAGCGTTGCTATTTAAGCCAAGATCGCAAGTTCTGCCTATTCGGCACGACATTATATATATATATATATATATATATATATATATATATATATATATATATATATGGGGAATTAACAGCCTCAATGTCTGGGCACCACAGTTACAATGTCTGGGAACCACAGTTACAATGTCAGGGAACCACAGTTACAATGTCTGGGAACCACAGTTACAATGTCTGGGAACCACAGTTACAATGTCAGGGAACCACAGTTACAATGTCTGGGAACCACAGTTACAATGTCAGGGAACCACAGTTACAATGTCTGGGAACCACAGCCTTAATGTCTAGGAACCACAGTACAATGTCTAGGAACCACAATTACAGTGTCTGTAAACCACAGTTACAATGTCTGGGAACCACAGTTACAATGTCTAGGAACCACAGTTACAATGTCTGGGAAGCACAGTTACAATGCCTAGGAACCACAGTTACAATGTCTGGGAACCACAGTTACAATGTCTAGGAACCACAGTTACAATGTCTGGGAACCACAGTTACAATGTCTGGGAACCACAGTTACAATGTCTGGGAACCACAGTTACAATGTCTGGGAACCACAGCCACAATGTATGAGAGTATAACGGACAATGGTATCATAATGCCACTGGTGGTATAACTGACTTCGGTAACATAATATTTTTCTCTTCTCACAGATGTAACCTTCTTAATTATTTTTTGCTAATAAAATAATCTGCTTCTTTCTGACAGACGGACCAGTAAAAATATGTACTCTGAAGCAGAGCTCAGAAGTTATATACACGGAGATTGTTAGTATTGTCTTCCCGAAAAACTCACCTATAAAACCTCTATTCGACAAACAGTAAGTTGATCTTATTTTATTAAACTTTAAAGAAAACAAGTCGCAATAAGTTAACTTTGGTTCGTCGCCTCAAACTCAAAAGCTGGAAAACAATTTTTTAAGTGATAATGGTTCTGGTGTAAATAATGTTTTGTTAAGTTAATGGTGCAAAATTTACTGATATCTTTACATTTTGGGTTACTTGTGAATTTAATTAAACATTCATTATTTTGATGTTAAGGTCAAGTTAAAATAGCAGTCATGTATAAGATTATTTTGATTTATAAAGAGTAGCCTTGAAGAACCTTTGATATACGTAATGAAAATGAATAAATAATTGACGACAGCCATGAGTCATAGTGTGGGAATGACAAAGTTGTTAAACACAATTATGAAAAAATAAAATTAAAGGAAAACTTAGGCAACTCCTAGTACGAGGTATTGTTTCTGTCTGCCAGAACTACATCACCACCGTTGGCAACATTATCATCACCTTGACTGAACTACTTCTGTATTATATCTGTTATGCCAGACTTACTGAATTACCGTTGCATTATATTTTTACTTGTTATACAGTTGCGTGAATGTTAAACTGATGTATAACAGCAACATAGTACTATAAATGTTATAATCTAGAATTACTTCTATTGTAATGCAACGCTCACATTGTTCTCTGTTGTATTAAACTATTAGTGTTACACTCTATTGTCATTGTAATACTTTGCAATATTCACATAACTGTGGTATGTATTATGTGGTAGAATATGTCATACTGTGGTATGTGTTATGTGGTAGAATATCTGTCATACTGTGGTATGTGTTATGTGGTAGAATATCTGTCATACTGTGGTATGTGTTATGTGGTAGAATATCTGTCATACTGTGGTATGTGTTATGTGGTAGAATATCTGTCATACTGTGGTATGTGTTATGTGGTAGAATACCTGTCATGCTGTGGTATGTGTTATGTGGTAGAATACCTGTCATGCTGTGGTATGTGTTATGTGGTAGAATACCTGTCATACTGTGGTATGTGTAATGTGGTAGAATATCTGTCATACTGTGGTATGTGTTATGTGGTAGAATACCTGTCATACTGTGGTATGTGTAATGTGGTAGAATATCTGTCATACTGTGGTATGTGTTATGTGGTAGAATACCTGTCATACTGTGGTATGTGTTATGTGGTAGAATATCTGTCATACTGTGGTATGTGTTATGTGGTAGAATACCTGTCATACTGTGATATGTGTTATGTGGTAGAATACCTGTCATACTGTGGTATGTGTTATGTGGTAGAATATCTTTCATACTGTGGTATGTGTTATGTGGTAGAATACCTGTCATACTGTGTTATGTGGTAGAATACCTGTCATACTGTGTTATGTGTTATGTGGTAGAATACCTGTCATACTGTGGTATGTGTTATGTGGTAGAATACCTGTCATAATGTGTAGAATACCTGTCATACTGTGTTATGTGGTAGAATACCTGTCATACTGTGGTATGTGTTATGTGGTAGAATACCTGTCATACTGTGGTATGTGTTATGTGGTAGAATACCTGTCATACTGTGGTATGTGTTATGTGGTAGAATACCTGTCATACTGTGGTATGTGTTATGTGGTAGAATACCTGTCATACTGTGGTATGTGTTATGTGGTAGAATACCTGTCATACTGTATGCCCTCTAAGTTATCCTATTTTGCTCCATCCTTTCTTAATATCCTAACCACCTCAACAACCCCTCCTAAGCCTTCTGGTTAATACTTCTAGTAATCTCGCACTTCCTTCTAACTTCCAAGCTACGAATTCTCTGCATAATGTTCACACCACACATTGCGCAGATATGAGATCTTCAATCTACCCACCCCTCTTTCTCTTATCTTACTGCTGTTATAGAACTCCAGTAGGTTTGTGAAACAGGATTTCCCGTCTCTGAAACCATGTTGGCTACTGTTGATGAGATCATTCCTTTCTAGGTTTTCCACCACTCTTCTCCTGATAATCTTCTCCATGACTTTGCATACTATACATGTCAGTGACACTGGTCTGTAGTTTAGTGCTTCATGTCTGTCTCCTTTTTTAAAAATTGGGACTACATTTGCTGTCTTCCATGCCTCAGGCAATCTCCGTGTTTCGATAGATGTATTGAATATTGTCGTTCGAGGTACACATAGCACCTCTGCTCCCTCTCTCAGGACCCATGGAGAGATGTTATCCGGCCTCATTGCCTTTGAGGTATCTAGCTCACTCAGAAGCCTCTTCACTTCTTCCTCAGTTGTGTGTACTGTGTCCGGCACTTGGTAGTGTACCCCACCTCTCCGTCTTTCTGGAGCCCCTTCTGTCTCCTCTGTGAAGACTTCTTTGAATCTCACGTTGAGTTCCTCACATACTTCACGGTCATTTCTTGTCTCTCCTCCTTCCCTCCTTAGCCTGATTACCTGGTCCTTGACTGTTGTTTTCCTCCTGATGCGGCTCTATAACAGCTTCGGGTCAGATTTGGCTTTCGCTGCTATGTCGTTTTCATATTGTCGTTGGGCCTCCCTTCTTATCTGTGCATATTCATTTCTGGCTCTACGACTGGTGAAGAAAATCAACTTTATCAAGTTATAACTTGATCTGTCTGTGGTGGTTGTTACAACCTGGACAGTATAACACTGTCATAATGTCTGTGGTGGTTATTACAACCTGGACAGTATAACACTGCTCTCCTTACTCTCCTGGGTCCTTTGCCTTCTATGCTTCTTCCATTCCCAGCACACTTGGTTTTTGCCTCACTGCACCTTTGGGTGAACCATGGGCTCATCCTGGCTTTTTCATTATTCGTGTTACCCTTGGGTGCAAACCTCTCCTCAGCTTCCTTGCATATTGTTGTTACATATTCCATCAACTCATTTACCGGCTTCCCTGCCTGTCCCACTGAACCCCGTTCAGGAAGTTCCTCATTCCCGTGTAGTCACCTTTCTTGTAGTTTGGCTTCATTTGCCCTGGCCTTCCTGCTTTCCCCTCCAGTTGTAGCTCTATTGGTTATTCGAAGCTTATAACCACATGATCGCTGGCTCCAAGGGGTCTTTCATATGTGATGGCATCAATATCTGCACTACTCAAGGTGAATAATAGGTCCAGTCTTGCTGGTTCATCCTCTCCTCTCTCTCTCTTGTAGTGTTCCTTACGTGTTGGTACATGAAGTTTTCCAGTACCACCTCCATCACCTTAGCCCTCCATGTATCTTGGCCCCCATATGGCTCAAAGTGTGTGTGTGTGTGTGTGTGTGTGTGTGTGTGTGTGTGTGTGTGTGTGTGTGTGTGTGTGTGTGTGTGTGTATGTGAAACTATATGTGGGCTTATTAAGTGTCTGAAAAGTAAGTGAAATTGTGTGTTGTGATGTATGAGTGTGTCTATGGAGTTTGCAGTCTCCCTTCCTTGGCTTACCCCACACCCTCCCGTGACCTGACCCACACCTACCTACTATTTTGCGTCCTCTATGCTTTTACGTCTGCCTAGTCTAATAGACTCCTGTTTCGAGTTGTTCTATAAATTACCAATTGCTATTCATTATTGAGTACTGATAGCCTATTCTTTATCATACTAGGAGAGCTGGACTGTTCACAATCAGCTTGGCGGTTAATTAGAAACCCAAACTCACACCCAACAATTACACATAGGTGAATACTTCCAATGCAGCCTGTAGTAGCCTGTAGATTGTTCAGCTTGCTGTGATGTCCTGGCATAGATCCACCTCTGTTTCTTCTCGATATATATAATGTACCCCATTCACCGTATTTCTTTCACTGGTCACACATTTGTTTCACTTTATTATCTTTCTTGGTGACACGTGGCAACGTCGCCTGAGCACACTAGGCCTGCCCACTCTGAATGCTACACCAAGTATTTGTAGATGAATGGTTCAGAGAACCGACATGTTGATAAATTAGACACATGTGCAACTCTTGGGTATCTTTATTGAGGAAACGTTTCGCCACACAGTGGCTTCATCAGTCCATACAAAGGAGAATCTTGAAGAACAGGAACCATTCATCTACAAACCTGTCAGACACTGCAACTTCTTGGGATCTTAATACTTGGGAATTCTTCGCTTGCCTAATTCTTGGGCCCGACCTACTTCAACATTGAACAAATGTTACACGACCTATGACTGCTGCACCTCTCCTGCCAACGGTTTATAAGCTCCTTCTCAGCACGTATGCCGTATTCTATTCAAGATTGATGGACTGACCACATCGACGCAAGGTTGAGGGACTGATTACCTCATTCTCCTCCTGTTTTTCAAGATTCTCCTTTGTATGGACTGATGAAGCCACTGTGTGGCGAAACGTTTCCTCAATAAAGATACCCAAGAGTTGCACATGTGTCTAATTTATCAACATGTCGGTTCTCTGAACCATTCATCTACAAATTGTAAATCGCTTCAAGGATTGTTCACTATCCTGACACACTTAGCGACCCTTGCAGTACATTTGGGTAGCCCTCAAAAACACTTATATTCGCAGAGCACGGAAGGCGTGACTCGAGCACGAAGTGTCCCTGCTGTGTGTGTGTGTGTGTGTGTGTGTGTGTGTGTGTGTGTGTGTACTCACCTAATTGTAGTTGCAGGGGACCAGACTCAGCTCCTGGCTCTACCTCTTTACTGAACGGTACTAGGTCCTCTCTCTCCCTGCTCCATGAGCTTTATCATACCTCGTCTTAAAGCTATGTATGGTTCCTGCCTCCACTACATCGCTCGCCAGACTGTTCCACTTTCTGACCACTCTATGACTGAAGAAATGCTTCCTAACATCTGTGTGGCTTATCTGAGTCTTCAACTTCCAAGAGTGACCCCTTGTTTCTGTGTCCCCTCTCTGGAACATCTTGTCTCTGTCCACCTTGTCTATTCCACGCAGTATTCTGAATGTCGTTATCATGTCTCCCCTATCCCTCCTGTTCTCCAGTGTCGTCAGGCCAATTTCCCTCAACCTTTCTTCATAGGACATTCCCCTTAGCTCTGGAACTAACCTTGTCGCAAACCTTTGCACCCTCTCTAATTTCTTAACATGCTTGACACGGTGCGGGTTCCAAACTGGTGCTGCATACTCCAGTATGGGCCTGACGTACACGGTGTACAGTGTCTTGAAAGATTCCCTACTTAGGTGTCGGAATGCTAATCTCAGGTTTGCCAGGCGCCCATATGTTGCAGCAATTGTCTGGTTGATGTGTGCTTCCGGAGACGTATTCGGTGTTATACTCACGCCAAGATCTTTCTTCTTGAGCGAGGATTGCAGTCGTTGGCCACCTAGCCTATACTCTGTCTGCGGTCTTCTTCACCCTTCTCAGATCTTCATGACTTTGCATTTGGCAGGGTTGAATTCGAGCAGGCAGTTGCTGGACCACGTGTTCAGCCTGTCCAGGTCTCTTTGAAGGCCTGCCTGATCCTCCTCTGATTTAATTCTCCTCATTAATTTCACGCCATCTGCGAACAGGGACACCTCTGTGTCTATCCCATCCATCACGTCATTCACATATACCAAAAATAGCACTGGTCCTAGGACTGACCTCTGTGGGACCCCGCTATGGAACTAACCTTGTCGCAAACCTTTGCACTTTATCTAATTTCTTGACGTGCTTGATCAAGTGAGGGTTCCAAACAGGTGTTGCATACTCTAGTATGGGCCTGACGTACACGGTGTACAGTGTCTTGAATGATTCCTTACTAAGGTATCGGAACGCTGTTCTCATCTTTGCCAGGCGCCTATATGCTGCAGCAGTTATCTGGTTGATGTTTGCTTCCAGAGACGTGCCAAGATCTTTCTCCTTGAATGAGGTTTGCAGTCTTTGGCCGACTAGCTTATACTCTGTCTGCGGTCTTCTTTGCCCTTCCCCAGTCTTCATGACTTTGTATTTGGCGAGAAGCCAGTTGCTGGACCAGGTGTCCAGTCTGTCCAGGTCTCTTTGTAGTCCTGCCTGATCCTCATCTGATTTAATTCGCTTCATTAACTTCACATCATCTACGAACAGTGACACTTCTGAGTCTATCCCTTCCATCACGTCATTCACATATACCAAAAATAGCACTGGATCTAGGACCGACCCCTGTGGGATCCCGCTCGTCACAGGTGCCCACTGTGATACCTCATCACGTACCATGACTCGTTGTTGCCTCCCTGTCAGGTATTCTGACCCATTGAAGTGTGTGTGTGTGTGTGTGTGTGTGTGTGTGTGTGTGTGTGTACTCACCTATTTGTACTCACCTATTTGTGGTTGCAGGGGTCGATTCACAGCTCCTGGCCTCGCCTCTTCGCTGATTGCTACTAGGTCCTCTCTCTCCCTGCCCCATGAGCTCTATCATACCTCGCCTTAAAACTATGTATGGTTCCCGCCTCCACTACGTCACTTTCTAGGCTATTCCACGGCCTGACTACTCTATGACTGAAGAAATACTTCCTAACATCCCTTTGATTCATCTGAGTCTTCAACTTCCAATTGTGACCTCTTGTGTCTGTGTCCCTTCTGTGTGTGTGTGTGTGTGTGTGTGTGTGTGTGTGTGTGTGTGTGTGTGTGTGTACTCACCTAGTTACTCACCTAGTTGAGGTTGCAGGGGTCGAGTCCAAGCTCCTGGCCCCGCCTCTTCACTGGTCGCTACTAGGTCACTCTCCCTGAACCATGAGCTTTATCGTACCTCTGCTTAAAGCTATGTATGGATCCTGCCTCCACTACATCGCCTCCCAAACTATTCCACTTCCTGACTACTCTGTGGCTGAAGAAATACTTCCTAATATCCCTTTGATTCATCTGTGTTTTCAGCTTCCAACTGTGTCCCCGTGTTGCTGTGTCCAGTCTCTGGAACATCCTGTCTTTGTCCACCTTGTCAATTCCTCTCAGTATTTTGTATGTCGTTATCATGGTCCCCCTATCTCTCCTGTCCTCCAGTGTCGTCAGGGTGATTTCCCTTAACCTCTCATCATAGGACATACCTCTTAACTCTGGGACTAGTCTTGTTGCAAACCTTTGCACTTTCTCTAGTTTCTTTACATGCTTGGCTAGGTGTGGGTTCCAAACTGGTGCCGCATACTCCAATATGGGCCTAACGTACACAGTGTACAGGGTCCTGAACGATTCCTTATTAAGATGTCGGAATGCTGTTCTGAGGTTTGCTAGGCGCCCATATGCTGCAGCAGTTATTTGGTTGATGTGCGCTTCAGGAGATGTGCCTGGTGTTATACTCACCCCAAGATCTTTTTCCTTGAGTGATGTTTGTAGTCTCTGGCACCCTAGACTGTACTCCGTCTGCGGTCTTCTTTGCCCTTCCCCAATCCTCATGACTTTGCACTTGGTGGGATTGAACTCCAGGAGCCAGTTGCTGGACCAGGTCTGCAGTCTATCCAGATCCCTTTGTAGCTCTGCCTGGTCTTCGATCGACTGAACTCTTCTCATCAACTTCACGTCATCTGCAAACAGGGACACCTCGGAGTATATTCCTTCCGTCAAGTCGTTCACAAATACCAGAAACAGCACTGGTCCTAGGACTGACCCCTGTGGGACCCCGCTGGTCACAGGTGCCCACTCTGACACCTCACCACGTACCATTACTCGCTGCTGTCTTCCTGACAAGTATTCCCTGATCCATTGCAGTGCCTTCCCTGTTATCCCTGCTTGGTCCTCCAGTTTTTGCACTAATCTCTTGTGTGGTACTGTGTCAAACGCCTTCTTGCAGTCCAAGAAAATGCAATCCACCCACCCCTCTCTCTCTTGTCTTACTGCTGTCACCATGTCATAGAACTCCAGTAGGTTTGTGACACAGGATTTCCCGTCTCTGAAACCATGTTGTCTGCTGGTGATGAGATCATTCCTTTCTAGATGTTCCACCATTCTTCTCTTGACAATATTTTCCATGATTTTGCATGCTATACATGTCAGTGACACTGGTCTGTAGTTTAGTGCTTCATGTCTGTCTCCTTTTTTAAAGATTGGGACCACATTTGCTGTCTTCCATGCCTCAGGCAATCTCCCTGTTTCGATAGATGTATTGAATATTGTTGTTAGGGGTACACATAGCGCCTCTGCTCCCTCTCTCAGGACCCATGGAGAGATGTTATCTGGCCTCATTGCCTTTGAGATATCTAGCTCACTCAGAAGCCTCTTCACTTTTTCCTCTGTTGTGTGTACTATGTCCAGCACATGGTGGTGTACCCCACCTCTCCGTCTTTCTGGAGCCCCTTCTGTCTCCTCTGTGAACACTTCTTTGAATCTCTTGTTGAGTTCCTCACATACTTCACGGTCATTTCTTGTTGTCTCTCCTCCTTCCTTCCTTAGCCTGATTACCTGGTCCTTAACGGTTGTTTTCTTCCTGATGTGGCTCTATAACAGCTTCGGGTCAGATTTGGCTTTTGCTGCTATGTCGTTTTCATATTGACGTTGGGCCTCCCTTCTTATCTGTGCATATTCGTTTCTGGCTCTACGACTGCTCTCCTTATTCTCCTGGGTCCTTTGCCTTCTATATTTCTTCCATTCCCTAGCACACTTGGTTTTTGCCTCCTTGCATCTTTGAGTGAACCATGGGCTCATCCTGGCTTTTTCATTATTCCTGTTACCCTTGGGTACAAACCTCTCCTCAGCCTCCTTGCACATTGTTGCTACATATTCCATCATCTCATTAACTGGCTTCCCTGCCAGTTCACTGTCCACTGAACCTCATTCAGGAAGTTCCTCATTCCTGTGTAGTCCCATTTCCTGTAGTTTGGTTTCATTTGTCCTTGCCTTCCTGCTTCCCCCTCCACTTGTAGCTCTACTGTGTATTCGAAGCTCAAAAACACATGATCGCTGGCCCCAAGGGGTCTTTCATATGTGATGTCCTCAATATCTGCACTACTCAAGGTGAATACTAAGTCCAGTCTTGCTGGTTCATCCTCTCCTCTCTCTCTCTTGTAGTGTCCCTTACGTGTTGGTACATGAAGTTTTCCAGTACCACCTCCATCATCTTAGCCCTCCATGTATCTTGGCCCCCATGTGCCTCCAAGTTCTCCCATTCGATCTCCTTGTGGTTAAAGTCGCCCATGATCAGGAGCTTTGTCCTGCATGCATGAGCTCTTCTGGCCACTGCAGCCAGTGTGTCAACCATCGCTCTATTGCTCTCATCATACTCTTGCCTTGGCCTCCTGCTGTTCTGTGGTGGGTTATACATTACTGCAATTATCACCTTGGGACCACCAGAGTGAAGCGTTCCCGCTATGTAATCACTTTCTTCTCCGCTGTCTCCTCTCTCCAGCTCATCAAAATTCCATTGGTGTTTGATCAGCAATGCCACTCCTCCACCCCCCCTGTTCCTTCTGTCTTTTCTCAGGATCTGGTATCCCGCTGGAAAGATGGCATCTGTTATCATACCTGTAAGCTTGGTTTCTGTGATCTCTATGATGTCTGGTGATGCCTCTTTGACTCTTTCGTGCCACTCCTCCCACTTGTTTGTTATTCCATCAGCGTTTGTGTACCATACCTTCAGTTTCCTTTCCAACACTGTGGTTTGGGGGGCCTGTGGGGGTGGGAGACGTGGTAGCTTACTGTGGGATTCTATGGTTGAGGGTTTGGTGGAAGCTGTGGGTATGGATTGTATTGTGTGTTGGGATGGTGTGATAGGTTGTGGGGTTCTGAGGATAGTTGTGTGTGTGCTTGCCCTTGCTGCTCTGTTCTGCTCTGACTGACCTCTGCTGGTTCCATTCTTGTCTCCTTTCCTAGCTCCTTTCGCTTTTTTGTCCTCTCCCTCAGCTGCTTTCTCTCTGTTTGTGTTCTGTCTCTGTCTAAGAACACCTTCTTGTACTCTTCTGAACTTTTCAACCGTGGTTTCTCTTGGAGGATCCTGTTCCGCACTGTTTCTGTCCTGAGAATCAGCTTGATCGGTCGGTTTCTCCCCTTCAAGTACCCCCCTATTCTCTGAAAATTTACAATCTCATCCATGTCTTCTCCCCCTATTTCCGTGATGATTTTCTCAATCTCCTTTCTTTCTTCCTGCCGTCTTTCAGTGTGTGTCCTTTCCTCTCTCTCCCGAAGCCCATGGATAATCACTGATTTTGCCCTTTCCTCCTCCCATTGCCTCTTCCCCTGTGACTCTGGTTCCTGTCTGTATGTGGTCATTTTCTCCCTTGATTTTTCCAATGGCTCTTGATAGCATGGTTGTGCCTCAGCATTCGACCTATCTCCCTCTCCATCTGCACCCATCTGCTCTTCCCTTCCACTCACTGGCCCTTCTTTGCAGGCTGATATGACCTTAGCATAATTCATATCTCCTTCCTTCCTGTTCAGCCTCTCATCATCGTATGGTGTGTCTTCTCTGGTCACTACCCCTGAGACTTGCTTCAGCCTGTTTACCTCAAATTCTAGGACCTTTACCCTGGCTACTGCAGTTTCGACTTGTGCCTCCCATTTCTTCGTCTCCTTCTCCAACCTCTTTTCCCATTTCACAGAGAGCTCTTTCTCCATTTTTTTCAGAAAGCTCTCCTAATTTTCTCTCCCATTCTTGCTCTATCCTTTTCCACTGTTCCTCCATCCATTCCTCCCTACCAGTACCATTGTCATCTGATCCCTGATTCCTGCGAGTCCCAACCATTTTTTTTAATGAAAGAGAGAGAGAAAGAGAAAAAGAAAAAGGGGGAGAGAGTGAGAGATAGGGAGAGAGAGAGAAGGGGAGCCTAGAAGAAGGGGAAAAGAAGGGAAAAAGGGGGAGAAAGTGAGAGAGGGAAAAGGTAAGAGAGAGGGGGGAGTGACAAGGGACGAGAGAGAGAGAGAAAAGAAGAGGAAGAGAGAGAGTAAGAGAGGAAGAGAGGAAGAGAGAGAGGGAGAGGGAGAGAGAGAGGAAGAGAGAGAGAAAGAGTGAAAGGAAGAGAGAGAGGAAGAGAGAGAGGATGAGAGAGAGGATAAGAGAGAGGATGAGAGAGAGGATGAGAGAAAGGGGGAGAGAGAGAGAGAGAGAGAGAGAGAGAGAGAGAGAGAGAGAGAGAGAGAGAGAGAGAGAGAGAGAGGAGAGGAGAGGAGAGGGAGAGAGATGGGGGGGAAAGGAAGGGTTATAGGGTCACTTCACAGGAAGGTGTAAATCCTGTATATATGTGTGTGTGTACTCACCTATTTGTACTCACCTATTTGTGGTTGCAGGGGTCGAGTCACAGCTCCTGGCCCCGCCTCTTCGCTGATTGCTACTAGGTCCTCTCTCTCCCTGCCCCATGAGCTCTATCATACCTCGCCTTAAAACTATGTATGGTTCCTGCCTCCACCACATCACTTTCTAGGCTATTCCATGGCCTGACTACTCTATGACTGAAGAAATACTTCCTAACATCCCTTTGATTCATCTGAGTCTTCAACTTCCAATTGTGACCTCTTGTGTCTGTGTCCCATCTCTGGAACATCCCGTCTTTGTCCACCTCGTCTATTCCGCGCAGTATTTTATATGTCGTTATCATGTCTCCCCTGACCCTCCTGGCCTCCAGTGTCGTCAGGCCGATTTCCCTCAACCTTTCTTCATAGGACAACCCCCGTAGCTCTGGGACTAGTCTTGTTGCAAACCTTTGCACTTTCTCTAATTTCTTGACGTGCTTGACTAGGTGTGGATTCCAAACTGGTGCTGCATACTCCAGTATGGGCCTGACGTAGATGGTGTACAGAGTCTTAAACGAATCCTTACTGAGGTATCGGAACGCTATCCGTAGGTTTGCCAGGCGCCCGTATGCTGCAGCAGTTATCTGATTGATGTGCGCCTCAGGAGATATGCTCGGTGTTATACTCACCCCCAGATCTTTTTCCTTGAGTGAGGTTTGCAGTCTTTGGCCATCTAAACTATATTGTGTCTGCGGTCTTCTTTGCCCTTCCCCAATCTTCATGACTTTGCATTTGGCAGGGTTAAATTCAAGGAGCCAGTTGCTGGACCAGGCTTGTAGCCTGTCCAGATCTCTTTGTAGTCCTGCCTGATCCTCGTCCGATTCGATTCTTCTCATTAACTTCACATCGTCTGCAAACAAGGACACTTCTGAGTCTATCCCTTCCGTTATGTCGTTCACGTATACCAAGAACAGCACAGGTCCTAGGACTGACCCCTGTGGAACCCCGCTTGTCACAGGCGCCCACTCTGACACCTCGTCGCGTACCATGACTCGTTGTTTCCTCCCTGTCAGATATTCTCTGATCCATTGCAGTGCCTTTCCTGTTATGTGTGCCTGGTCCTCTAGCTTTTGCAGTAACCTCTTGTGAGGAACTGTGTCGAAAGCCTTCTTGCAGTCCAAAAATACGCAGTCGATCCACCCCTCTCTCTCTTGTCTTACTTCTGTCACCTTGTCATAAAACTCTAGTAGGTTTGTGACACAGGATTTTCCTTCCCTGAAACCGTGCTGGTTGTCAATTATACACTTGTTTCTTTCCAGGTGCCCCACCACTCTCCTCCTGATGATCTTCTCCATGACCTTGCATACTATACACGTTAGAGATACAGGTCTGTAGTTTAGTGCCTCATGTCTGTCTCCCTTTTTAAAAATTGGGACTACATTTGCCATTTTCCATACCTCAGGGAGTTGCCCAGTTTCAAATGATGTGTTGAAGATCTTTGTTAATGGCTCACACAATATCTCTGCTCCCTCTTTAAGGACCCATGGAGAGATGTTGTCTGGTCCCACCGCCTTTGAGGTGTCAAGTTCGCATAGCAGCTTCTTCACCTCCTCCTTGGTTATATGTACCTCATCCAGCACTTGCTGGTGTGCCCCCCTGTTCTGATTTCTTGGAGTCCTACTGGTTTCCACTGTAAATACCTCTTTAAATCTTGTGTTGAGCTCCTGACATACCTCTCGGTCGTTTCTTGTGAATTCCCCATCACCCTTCCTCAGTCTGATTACCTGGTCCTTGACTGTTGTTTTCCTCCTGATGTGGCTGTACAACAGCTTCGGGTCAGTCTTTACTTTTGATGCTATGTCATTTTCATATTGTCTCTGAGCCTCCCTTCTTATCTGTGCATATTCGTTTCTGGCTCTTCGGCTGATTTCTTTATTTTCCTGAGTTCTCTGTCTTCTGTACCTTTTCCATTCTCTAGTACACCTAGTTTTTGCCTCCCTACACCTTTGGGTGAACCAAGGACTCGTTCTGTTCTTCCCATTATTTCTGTTTCCCTTGGGAACAAACCTCTCCTCTGCCTCCTTGCATTTTGTTGCTACATAGTCCATCATTTCGTGTACTGGTTTTCCTGTCAGTTCCCTCTCCCACTGAATGTCTTGAAGGAAGTTCCTCATGCCTGAGTAGTTCCCCCTTTTGTAGTTTGGTTTTTCCCAGCCTATTCCTGCTACTCTCTCCACTTGGAGCTCAACTATGTAGTCGAAGCACAGAACCACATGATCACTAGCTCCCAGGGGCCTTTCATACATGATACCCTCGATGTCCGAACTACTCATGGTGAATACAAGGTCCAACCTTGCTGGTTCGTCCTCTCCTCTCTCTCTGGTAGTGTCTCTAACATGTTGATGCATGAGGTTCTCCAGTACCACATCCATCATCTTGGCTCTCCATGTTTCGGGACCCCCATGGGGCTCCAGGTTTTCCCAGTCAATCTCCTTGTGATTGAAATCACCCATAACTAGTAACTTTGCTCCCCCCATGTGTGCTCTCCTGGCCACCTCGGCTAGTGTGTTGATCATTGCTCTGTTGCTCTCATCGTATTCTTCTCTTGGCCTCCTGCAGTTCTGTGGTGGGTTGTACATTACTGCAATTATCACCTTATGTCCCTCAGACTGGATTGTTCCTACTAAGTAGTCCCTTTCGCCCGTGCCATCCATTCCTTCCATTTTCTCAAAACCCCACTGGTTTTTAATGAGCAGTGCAACTCCTCCTCCCCCTCTCCTCCCTCTGTCTTTCCTGAAGATTTGATATCCGGATGGAAAGATTGAATCTGTTATTATTCTGGTGAGTTTTGTTTCTGTGAGTGCTATTATGTCTGGGGATGTCTCTTTGATTCTTTCGTGCCACTCCTCATACTTGTTTGTTATTCCGTCTGCATTTGTATACCACACCTTCAACTTCTTTTCTAAGACTGTGGTCTGGGAAGTATATTGGGGTTGGGGAAGTGGGAGACCTGGTAAGGAACTATGGGTTGTTGCTGCGGGGGTGAAGTTTGTAATGTAGTGGGTGGGGGCATTGGATGTGGCATGGGTGTTTTGTGTCTATATGTGTGTGTGTGTGTGTGTTTATGTGTGTGTGTGTGTGTGTGTGTGTGTGTGTATGTGTGTGTGTGTGTGTGTGTGTGTATGTGTGTGTGTGTGTGTGTGTGTGTGTATGTGTGTGTGTGTGTGTGTATGTGTGTACTCACCTATTTGTGGTTGCAGGGGTCGAGTCCTAGCTCCTGGCCCCGCCTCTTCACCGGTTGCTACTAGACCCTCTCTCTCCCCGCTCCATGAGCTTTATCAAACCTCGTCTTAAAACTGTGTATGGTTCCTGCCTCCACTACGTCATTTTCTAGGCTATTCCACTGCCTTACAACTCTATGACTGAAGAAATACTTCCTACTATCTCTCTGACTCATTTGTGTCTTCAACTTCCAATTGTGGCCTCTTGTTTCTGTGTCCCCTCCCTGGAACATCCTGTCCTTGTCCACCTTGTCTATTCCACGCAGTATTTTATATGTCGTTATCATGTCTCCCCTGACCCTCCTGTCCTCCAGTGTCGTCAGGCCGATTTCCCTTAATCTTTCTTCATAGGACATTCCCCTTAGCTCTGGAACTAACCTTGTTGCAAACCTTTGTACTTTCTCTAGTTTCTTGACGTGCTTTATCAAGTGCGGGTTCCAAACAGGTGCTGCATACTCCAGTATGGGCCTGACATACACGGTGTACAGTGTCTTGAATGATTCCTTACTAAGGTGTCGGAATGCTGTTCTCAGGTTTGCCAGGCGCCCATATGCTGCAGCAGTTATCTGATTGATGTGTGCTTCCGGAGACATGCTCGGTGTTATACTCACCCCAAGATCTTTCTCCTTGAGTGAGGTTTGCAGTCTTTGGCCACCTAGCCTATACTCTGTCTGTGGTCTTCTGTGCCCTTCCCCTATCTTCATGACTTTGCATTTGGCAGGATTAAATTCGAGAAGCCATTTGCTGGACCAGGTGTCCAGTCTGTCCAGGTCTCTTTGAAGTCCTGCCTGGTCCTCATCAGATTTAATTCTCCTCATTAACTTCACATCATCTGCAAACAGGGACACTTCTGAGTCTAACCCTTCCGTCATGTCGTTCACATGTGTGTGTGTGTGTGTGTATGTGTGTGTGTATGTGTGTGTGTGTGTATGTGTGTGTGTGTGTGTGTGTGTGTGTGTATGTGTGTGTGTGTGTGTGTGTGTGTGTGTGTATGTGTGTGTGTGTGTGTGTGTGTGTATGTGTGTGTGTGTGTGTGTGTGTGTGTATGTATGTGTGTATGTGTGTGTGTGTATGTGTATGTGTGTGTATGTGTGTGTGTGTGTGTGTGTGTGTGTGTATGTGTGTGTATGTGTGTGTGTATGTGTGTATGTGTGTGTGTGTGTGTGTGTGTGTGTGTGTGTGTGTGTGTGTACCTGTGTACAACTCTCACCTTGCACTATACAGTTGTAGTATGTTAAATCATTACATTGGAAAACATTATCAGGAGTGATTCTAGTTCCATGATAAAGTACATGTAAATATATGTTAATGTGTTGTCATGTATGTCTAGTTAGCGATGTTTTTCTTATCTTTAATTCTTGAGTCTTCCTGAAATATATCGTATTTTTTATTGTTCTTTCAGAATTATATGGCTGAGAAGTTCACATCTGATAAATTTTACATCACCAAAATGTGTATTTGCCAATTTGAGGAAAGAAGAACTAAAATCACTTAGTGTGGTGAAGGTGGGCGGTGTGATGGTTGTGTGGGCGGTGGGTGTTCACTTTGCATTCTTCCTCTTCCTCGCTGAGATATTATACTTCAACCTTCACCCGCGTTATGGTTGACCTCTAATATAAAACACAATTGTAACATTCTTAATTTCTCAATAATATTCATATTTTTATGTTCAAAATATTATTAAATATTAAAAAATTCCTTAAATTATCTCATTTTTCTCGAAACTTATATTCTGCCTTTGTACTTTCAAATAGTTGATATTAATAAATTATTAGACTGCAAAATATGTATATCACTTTTTGTCAATGTTCTGTATAAATAATTTTCTAGGTTAGGTAGTTATATAAGACTCAGCACAGGCAAAAACACAAACGGTCCAAGTCTGTCCGACCTGGACTAATAACTAGTATGACCATTAACTATGTGACCATTAACTGTGTGACCATTAACTGTGTGACCATTAACTGTGTGACAATTAACTGTGTGACCATTAACTGTGTGACCATTAACTCTTTGGACATTGACTATGTGACTAGTTAATCGTCTAAATAGACCAAAAACTGTGACTGTCATAGGGTTTTATATTTCGTGGTGATGCAGCTAGGCCTGGTGCTGCCCCCTGGTGAGCTCATTTCTAACCTCGACCTGATTCCACCAGACCTAGTATCTGTCTCAGTACCTTATCAAACAAGGGACAACCTGGATGTTCTCTCAACTCTCTCGTCAGACTGTAGGCCTGGCAGGCCTAGCATCCAGCCTCACTGCTGTGTACGTTTATACAAAAAAAAAAAAACCCTAGACTCGCCTCTGAAGAAGTAATTTCCTCACCAGACAAGACTTCTAGAAAACGTCGTCACAAGTTTCGGTCTCTTGTTGCAGGTTATTTGTGTTGTTCCAGTCACGGTATTGTGCCTTTTATACTTTAAGTGTCTTGTTAGGTTAGGTTAGGTTAGGTTAAGGTAGTTTAGGTTAGGATAGGATAGATTAAATTAGGTTAGGTTAGGTTAAGATAGTTTAAACTAGGTTAGGTTAGGCTAGGTTAAGGTAGTTTAGATTAGGTTAGGATAGGATAGACTAAATTAGGTTAGGTTAGGCTAAGATAGTTTAAACTAGGTTAGGTTAGGTTAGGTTAAGTCAAGTAAGGTAAGGAAAACAAAGGTAAAATAAGGTAAGGTTATGTTAGGTTACACAATTCTGGGTTATGTTACTGTGGGTGATGTTAAGATAGAGGTTATATTAGGTTAGGTATGTAGAAGTTTGGATTAATCTAGTTTAGGTATGGGTAGGTCAGGTTAGCATATGATAGGTTTGACAATGTTGTTTAGGTTAGGTTTGGATAGGTCAATTTAGGTTAAGTAAAATAAGTTTAAATATCGGAATCATTGTAAGTGGTCAGTCACTCAGCCATGAAGAGGAACCAACTGCCTCATAATTCCTTCTGTCTCCAGACGGAGGGACCGATGAACTCTCATTTACTTCTCAAGTGCTTCTGCTGTTTGCAGTGTATCACTAACCTCTGTATTCGACTGAAGAAGCCTGCTGAGGAGGAGAAACGATTCGGCAAACATACCCAACAGTGATACATGTGTCTTATATATCCCAGGGATGACCCAAAAACGCAACAGCCAGCACAATGACTTACATTCACTGGGTTTTTTAATTCCCTTCCCCAGGATGCAACTTACAACAGTCAAGTAACATTCAGGTACCTACATACCGCTATGTGAAGAGGGGAAGCAGGTGTAAGGTGACTAATAAACAGGTACCTACTTACTGTTAGGTGAATAGGGGCAGCAGGTGTAAAGAAACATGCCTAACATTATCTCGCGACTGGGTACCGACCTCAGTGTACCAGTTGTGGTCACTACCAACTTAGCCACCACTAACAGCTGGCACTGTGGTACACTGCTCCTCTCACTTGAACACTCAGCTGGACTCTCAGCCAGTGACACCTTCCTCAGTGGCATTAGAAAACATTATTACAACGTAAGTGGTAAGAGGTGGGGTAAGGTCGAAATTAATATAGCGAGAAATAGCATGAAACTTTCCAAAATTAGAAGGCGGGCCCAAGAGCTGAGCCTCCACCCTTGTGAAATGTGTAATTAGTGATAGTTAATTACGCCCCACACGCGGCCATAAGGGCGCCTCTCATCACTCTCACCTGGACTCGCACATTACCTGTCTGGAGTTATTTATCTCTGAGGTAATAGCGGGGAGGCTTAAGATAATAGCAGATAATAGGTGGGATAATGAAGGAGACAAATATGGTGAAGGAGAAAGTGATGGTGACAGACTGTGACTGGTGATCGAGAGTGATGGTGACAGTCTCTGTCAAGTGGTAGAGTGAAGGTGACAGTCTTTGACAGGTGGAGTGAAGGTGATAGACTGTGAACAGTGGTGGGTCAAGATAATATCTCCCCAAGGGTCCTGAGAGAGGGAGGAGATGCACTGTGTGTGCAGCTAGCAATAAACTTCAACAAATCTATCGAAACAGGGCAACTGCCTGAGGTGTGGAAGACAACAAATGTAAACCCAAATTTTAAGGAAGAAGAAAAAGGGGCAGAATTTAACTACAGACCAGTGCAACTGATATGTATTGTATGTAATATCACGGAGAAGTGGTGGTGCACCTAGAATGAAGCTTGCTCATTCAAAACAACTAGCACCGCTTCAGGGAAGGAAAATCTTGCGTCACAAACCTACTGGAGATCTACGAGTAGGTAATAGAAGTAAGACATGAGAGTGATGTGTAGATTGCATTTTCTTGGGCTGTAAGAAGGGTTTTGACACAGTACAAGAGAATGGTTCAAAAGTAAGATGATCAAGAAGGAATAACAGGAAAAGCACTTCAGTGGATCAGGGTATACCTAGCAGGATGGAAACAACGAGTGATTGTACGAGACGAGTTGTCGGAGTGTGCGCATGTGTTGAGGGTCAAGAAGGGCCACTCCTAGGGTCCGTGCTGTTTCTTGAATATGTTAATGACATGACAAAAGTGGTAAAGTCAGAGGTGTCTCTGTTCGCAGAAGTCGTGAAACTAATGAGTACACAACCGGACTAGGATCAGGTAAGACTACAACAGAATTTGGACAGGCTGTAAGCCTGGTCAAACAAATGGCTCCTGTAGTTTAACCCCACCAAGTGCAAAGTCATGAAGATTTGGAAGGAAAAAGGAGACCGTAAACGGAGTACAGGTTTAGGGGTTTAAGGCTTCAAACCTCACTCAAGGAAAAGGATCTTGGGTTGAGTATCATACCGAGCACATCCTCTGAGGCGCACGACAACCAAATAACTGCTGCAGCATACGGGCGCCTGGCAAACCAATCTAAATGAGAAGTCATTCACGACACTGGGCACAGTGTACGACAGGCCCATATTGGAGTGTGCAGCACCAGTGTGGAACCCACATCTGGTCCAGCATATCAAGAAATTAGAGAAAGTACAAAAGTTGGCAGCAAGACTAATTCCGGAACTAAAGGGTATGTCTTATTAAAGTTAAGGGTATGTCTTATTAAAGTTAAGGGTATGTCTTATTAAAGTTAAGGGTACTCATTCTAGTGACACTGGAGAACAGGAGGGATAAAGGGGTACACAAATAACCCGCACATAGAAGAGAGGAGCTTACGACGACGTTTCGGTCCGACTTGGACCATTTACAAAGTCACACAGGGGGGATATGATAACGACGTATAAAATACTGAGAGGAAACATCAAGGTGAACTGGGGCAGAATGTATCGGAGATGGGACAGAGCAAAACAGCACAGCTGGATTCTGAAAACTCAGAAGAGTTATAAGGATGTTAAAAAGTATTTCTTCAGCCTTAGAGTTGTCAGGAAGTGAAACAATCAAGAGTGTGAAGTAGTAGAGACAGGATCCATACATAGATTTAAGAAGAGGTATGATAAAGCTCTTGGAGCAGGAAGTGGACCTAATAGCAACTAGTGAGAAGACGAGACCAGGAGCTGTGACTCAACCTCTGCAACCACATATAGTTAATTATATATACACACACACATATATACAATAAAGTGAACATTCGTACATGAATATGCATACACACATACACACGCACGCATACAAATACAATCAAGAATATACGTACATGCATACGTGCACACACATGCATACATACGTATGTTAATAAATATTTTTATATTATGCTGCATTAACTACTCTGCATTTTTCATTTAGCCTGAATTAAGGTGAAGGAGGCTGGCTGGGCTTATACTTTACTGGGATATTTATCTCAGCTCCAGCAGACAGAAATATATCTAATTGTTGTTGTCGTTGTTGTTGTTGTTGTTTTTGTTGTTGTTGTAAGTATTGTTATTATAAAGCATTGAACTGGACTCTATAGATTTAATAAGAACTAATGAACAAGTTGCATAAAGAACCAAATTTTCATTAAAGAGCTAAATTCAATGGTTAATTAGTAGAACAAAAAGAAAGCGCAAATGGCCGTCTTTTTTAGTTGAACAGTCTTGGGCTCCTAAAACTTACTGTGTTGTCTCTCAGTGTACTCGTAGCGCCTCTACTTTTCACTAGGTGAACGTTGCATCTCAGGCCGAGTCTTTTGCTTTCATAGGGAGTGATTTTCGTGTGCATGTTTGGCACTAATCCCTCTAGGATTTTCCAAGTGTATATTGTCATGTATCTCTCTCGCCTGCGTTCCAGGGAATACAAATCAAGGGACTTCAACTGTTCCCAGTAATTTAGGTGCCTTATTATGCTTATGTGTGATGGGAAAGTTCTTTATACACTCTCCAGGTCAGCAATATCGCCTGCCTTAAAGGCAGTTAGTGTACAGCAGTATTCCAGCCTAGAGAGAGAGCAAGCGATTTGAAGAGAATCATCATGGGCTTCATATCACTAGTTTTGAAGGTTCTATCATTTTCCTAGCAGATGCGGTAGATGCATTGTTGTGGTCTTTGAAGCGAGGTCCTCTGACATTATCACTCCCAGGTCCTTCACATTACTTTTTCGCTCTACTGAATAGTTAGAATTTGGCGTATACCCTGATATATATTTTTGATTTCCTCAGGTTTCCCACATCTGAGTCGTTGAAATTTCTCTTCATTGAACTACATATTGTTTTGAGTGGCCCTTTTGAAGGTTTAGTTGATGTCCGCTTGGTAGCTCACGGTGTCTCGATGGAGGTCACTGTCATGGCAATTCAGGTGTCATCCGCAAATGAAGACATGAAGCTATGGCTTACATCTGTCTATGTCAGATATGAGGATGAAATGAATGGGAGCGAATACTGTGCCATGTGGAACAGAGCTTTTCATCGTAGCTGCCTCAGACTTTCCTCTGTTTACTATTATTCTCTGTGTTCTATATGTCAGGAAGTTATAGATTCATCTTCCAACTTTAACTGTTATTCCTGTATCACGCATTTTGTGCTCCATTACACCATGATCACACTTGTCTAAAGCTTTTGCAAAGGCTGTGTATACTATGTCTGTATTTTGTTTATCTTCTACAGCATCCAGGACCTTGTCATAGTGGTCCAGTAGCTGGGACAGGCAGGAGCGACCTGCTCTAAACCCGTGTTACCCTGGGTTGTGTAAATGATGGATATCTAGGTGGTTGGCGATCTTGCTTCTTAGAACCCTTTCAAATATTTTTATGATATGGGATGTTAGTGCTATCGGTCTGTAGTTCCATGAAGAATGGGGTTATGTCTGTTGTTTTTAGTGAGTGTGGAATGACCGCTGTGTCCATGCTCCCTCTCCATAGAATGCTGAAGGCAGGTGACAGAGGCTTTTTGTAGTTCTTGATGAACACTGAGTTCTATGAGTCTGGCCGTGGGGCAGAGTGCATGGGCATATCATTTATTGATAATGGCAACCTTCAGAACTAGGGATGCCAAGCCCATAATGATTCTCTTAAAATCGTTTGTTCTTTCTAGGTTGGAATATTGCTGCACACTAGCAGCCCCTTTCAAAGCAGGTGAAACTGCAGACCTGGAGAATGTACAGATAACTTTCACAGCATGTGTAAGTACGATAACGCACCTAAACTACTGGGAACGGTTGAAGTCCCTTGAGTTGTACTTCCTGGAATGCAGGCGAGAAAGGTAAATGCTATTGTACACTAGGGAAATCCTAGAAGGACTAGTCCCAAATTTGTACACGAAAATCACTCCCTACGAAAGCATAAAACTGGGCAGGAGATGCAACATTCCTCCAGTGAAAAGCAGGGGCGCCACGAGTACACTAAGAGACAACACAATAAGTGTCAGGGGCCCAAGACTGATCAGTCTCCCAGCATACATAAGGGAGATTCCCAACAGACCCCTGGCTGTCCTCAAGAAGGCGCTGGACAGGCACCTGAAGTAAGTACCTGACCAGCCGGGCTGTGGTTCGTATGTCGGTTTCTGTACGGCCAACAGTAACAGCCTGGCTGATCCGGCTCTGATCCATCAGGAGGCCTTGTCACAGACCGGGCCACGGAGGCGTTGATCCCTGAAATGTATACCTGGGGTATGTATACCCCAAGTATACATTCTATGAACAATTTTGCTACCTGTAGTGTCCCCATAAAGGGATCCCATGTTCATTATTATGTATATTGCCTTTTCATATAATTTTATATTGTTGATTTTTTTCTCTAATAGCTAAATCGCTCTTATACGGGTGTGAAGCATGAGTGGTGAATGTTGCAACAAGGAGAAGTCTGGAGGTAGAGGAGATATCATGTTTGAGGGCAATGTGTAGTGTGAATATAGTGCAGGGAATTCGTAGTATGGAAATTAGGAGGTGTGGGATTTCCAAAGCTATTATCCAGAGGCCAAAACTATTATCCAGAATGGCTAGTATTTCTTCCGTTTTATGTAATATATATATCGAGGTAATAATGGAACTGAAGCTCATGTACTCAAAGGAACTATGGTGATGTACTTGGAACAACTAGGCTCCACACATCATACTGTCACCCTCGACACAAGATGGATACCCCGAGATGTGTATGTCTCAAGTGTGTATGCTTCTAGAGGTGAATGTCTGGTTTAATTAATTAAAATGACACCTAAGCAAACACTGACACATTTATTAGGAAATGTTTGGGTCTCGGGACCTTTATCAAATTCACAGAAAGAAACGTTTTGAGCAAGGTCCCAGGGCAGAAATGTTTTCTAATATATCTTAGCGTCTGCTCATGTTTCTTGTTAAACCACTTTGTCGGTATCATTTACCAAGATTTTATCAGGTGTATGATATAAACCTTGGTTTACATTATGCACTTTAATCCCTATTTTTACCTTAATTGCCATTTTTCGGATTATATTATTCTCGTCAGGTTTTCAACCAACCAGCCTCGTGTTCAGGCAACTCATTCTGTACTTCTCTCTTCCTTCAAGACCGGGGGACATAATGCTGGTGAAGGATCGTGTGTCTCATTCACTACTCTGACTGGTCCTGAAAATCCTGAATAGGTTTTTAGGGACGACGAGATTTATCAGTTGACCTGACAGGTGCGAGGCTGTGGCATTACCGATGTGCACGAACATATAAAATATTTTCCGTTTGGCACTGTACAAAGCTGTGCTTGTGAAGATTCTAGTTATTGTTCCAGTCTCATTTATAAATGGAGACTCATTCATATATTAATAATGAAATACACAGCTGAAGTCAGATGAAAATTCACACACACATGAACTATTAAATCTATGCACCAAATTCGCCTTAAACCAGCAAATATTAAAGATTACAAGACTAGAAAATACGCTGGATCTCATCTACACTAACAACGACGATCTGATACGTAATATAACTGTATCAGAGACGGTACACTCAGATCATAACATAACAGGGGTATAGAGATGTATACACAGGGCTCCTGACCAGCAAAATGTAATCAGTCATGAGGGTGTCTTCACAAAATTCAACTTCAGTACCAAAAACATACAATGGGCTAAATGAAACAAGCTGGGAAGATATCCTAAACACAGATCCGAACCTCTGCTAGAAAAAATAAACTCTGTGCTTCTTGAGATCTGCTCGAGGCGCATTCGTTAAGAAAAAGAGAAAATGTAAACTAGAAAGTGAAAGATGCTTGCAAAGAACTAAATTACTGGGAACGGTTGTAGGCCATTGATGTGTATTCCCTGGAGCGCAGGCGAGAGATACATGATAATGAACATTTTGAAAATCCTAGAAGGATTAGTACCAAACTTGCACACCAAAATCACTCCCTATGAAAACAAAATACACGGCAGGAGATGCAACATTCCCCACAACGAAAAGCAGGGGTGCCACTAGTACACTGAGACAACACAATAAGTGTCAGGGGCCCTAGGCTGTTCAACTGCCTCCCATCATATATAAAGGGGATTACCAATAGACCCATGGCTGTCTTCAAGATGGCACTGGACAGGCATCTAAAGTCAGTACCTGACCAACCGGGCTGTGGTTCGTACTTCAGTTTGCGTGCTGCCAGCAGTAACTGCCTGGTTGATCAGACCCTGATCCACCACGAAGCCTGATCTCAGACCGAGCTGCTGGGGCGTTGACCCCCGAAAGCCTCTCCAGGTAAACTGCAGGAGGTATATTATGTACCTGTGAAGTAAGCACAAGTCAGCCACGTCTACACTAACCTGTTACACACAATCCATCTGAATGAAGATAAAAAAAACAGTACATTACAAGCTTTTCTATACTGATAACAATCTTTTTCCATATAAGTTAACATTCATTTAGCTAAAAGAACCAAACCATACCACGGGTGGGAATAGAACCCGCGGTCAGAGTCTCAAACCTCCAGACCGTCGCGTTAGCCACTGGACCAGCTAGCCACTGGACCAGCTAGCCACTGGACCAGCTAGCCACAATAAGATTCATCCAACTAGGTATATTTCTGCACCATAGGAAGTTTAGCATAGTCACAGTGGTACCTATGCTAACCTTCCTAGTTGGATGAATTTTACTGAAGCTAGCTGGTCCAGTGGCTAACGCGACGGTCTGGAGTTTTGAGACGCTGACCGCTGGTTCAAACCCCACCCGTGGTATGGTTTGTTTGCAATCTTGTCATTACGATTTCGTGAGTCATTCATTTAGCTACTAGGATATAAATATGGACATAAAACTGCCATAGCACACGAGATAAGTTTTGTTCTGAAGTTCACGTCTTTGTTGCTTTGATTTTGCGTAGGAAATACCTCAGTGATATATTTATGAGGCATGTACTGTACATGCATCCATAATTATTATTAAAAATAATAGATCAAGAATGAGGAGAGCAGATCTAGATACTTGAATCAAAAGCCTCCAGATAACCTCTTCTTCAAAACACTTACAATCAGTATGCTGGACAGACGGTAAGCAGGTGGTGTGGGACTACACATGTGCATCTACCTTGGCTGATACCTATCTCCAATACACCAGGGAAGAAGAAGGGGCAGCCACCAGCTTCAGGGAGTGACAAAAGTCTAGAAAATATGGAGAACTTGCCCATCATTATGTTTGTTCCCATAGGGTCAGAGTCCCTTGGCTCATGGGGAAAAAGTGCATTTAAATTCTTTAAGGAGCGAGACAAAAGACTCATCAGGGTAACTAGGGATCCCAGGGCAGCTAGTTTTCAATTCCAGCGACTCAGTGCTGCTGTTCAGAGGGGTAATGCCTGCTGTATTTTGGGCACGTGCCCCAGCTCTGAAGAGCTGGATGAGATTTTCGCATTATAATCAGTGACAAACATGTAACAATATGTACTAGAAATTTATCTCTCACATCATATACTGTATATGCCATCTTTATATCACCACTGTATCTCTTAAACCTTTTTGTACCATATTATGTAATAAAATATACCTATTGGTAAAAAAGAATGAAAAGATGGGGTGGAAGGGGAAGTGGAATATTCAAACGGCTTCAGGAAGAAATCCAAATATTCTTACTTTAAGCCTTTTTATCCACTTCTCCGAGGCTATGGGTCCCACAATTTACACCAGAGGTGGACCCCATCATATATATATATATATATATATATATATATATATATATATATATATATATATATTATATATATATATATATATACACAGTGCTAGTAAGGGCATTATGCCGCCATCCCCCCAACTCACGTACCAAAGCACAAACACAGACCATGAAAGATTATAATATATATATTCGCACACTTACTGAGGTTTTAATACTTGGTGCTGCGTCCTTTCCGGTTAATCATGTCCCTCAGCCGTGTAGGAACTCACGCAATTTCATAAGGGTCTGGGGAGGTATATTATTCCATGCCTCATATAGAGCAGCCTCCAGCCACGGGATGGAACTGATATCCTTGCCCAGTAAACTTCGTTTCGCTATTGTCCAGAGGTTCTCAATAGGGTTTAGGTCTGGGAAGTTGCCTGGCCAGTCATTAAAGAACCTTACTTCACAGTCCTTAAACCACTGAACAGGTATGGCGGTATGACATGGTGCACTGTCCTGAATAAAAACCGTAGCCCCACACTTGTTAAATGCCTTAGGTAAAATGTCACACAACTCCAGGTAATTATAGTGGTTGATATACTGGTTTTTGGGAAGCACAGAGTTCAGCAACACGCTGAGCACTGAAACACCCCCAAACCATGAGCTAGTCTGGGTGTTTGGTGGCCCCACAGGTATAGCATGGGTCTGGCGGGTCACAACCTCTGGGCCGGTATACATGTCCCCCACGGTTACAAGTGACGGTGAAGGTTGCTTCATCACTCCAAAGGACTTCAGTGAAGATATTTCCTTGCATAATCCAATCTACGTTTCTTCTGTGGCTTGGAGAGGATCGGTTTCTTATCCTGGCGGTGACTACTGTAGCCCAGTTCTGTCACACGTGTTTTAACAGTTCTTACAGACACCTCTGAGAGAAGATGTGGGTTCTTTTCTTTCATTTCTCTAGCAGTTATTTTAGGTGTACTCTCTAACTGCTACTTTAACACAGTTAAGGTACGAACAGATGTCTTCTTCAAGGGGCCAGGCCGAGGTTTGGCAGACGGTAACTCGACACTGCCACCAGCCTTGAAATGCTGCACCCAGTTCCTCACTGAACGCTCACACACAAACATTCCCCACTGTTTCTTTCGTCTGGTGCCCAGCTATGTGAAGCCCTATGATTTGAGCTATAATTTCAGGTGTTAAAGACTTCCTTTCACCCATAATCAAAATTTTACAGCGAGAAAACCAAAGGGAACACGGAACAAAAGATGGGACGGATGAGAGATAAAAGTGCAACACTTCCTCTCACCACGGCAGCCACGTGAGCACTGAGGAGTCACTGTGGATTGTGGTGGTAGGCCGTGGCATCATGCTAATGGCTGCTACCCGGCATAATGTACTGACGAAAAAAAGCCCCCTTGTATGGTAGGCCTTTGATTTTCGTCACAGCATTATGCCGGGGCGCTCACCCGGCATAATGCCGTGACTAGCACTGTAAGCCAGAAAACGGGATTAGAACTTTACATTTGTCTGCATTATGGGGCCTCAAGCTCTACGAAGGAATTGAGGGAGAGAGGGAAGAAGGGAGGAAATGAAGCGGTCATGGGTTACTAACTTACCAAAAATACAAAACTTTGCATGCCGCTACTCATGTATGAGTCTCACATGTAAACAGCTGCAAATATATGCTTGTGTATTAGTATGCATTCATATATGTTTGCATGTGGGTATGTATACTTGTATGTACATTTGTGTTTGTATGTAGGTAGTTGGCAATATTTCGTGATCGTATATAACTGTTCTGTTGTAGATTCGCTGGTATAATCACCTGGCCAAGGCCTTTTCCAAGAGGTGGCCCTGCCTTGGCTACCTGTCGAAGGAGTGTCTCAAACCAATGTCTGCCATGGGAGGAGGTACAAGTACCTCCTCGTCTTCTGGGACCAGCTATCACCAGGCCTAGCCACATTCCTCTCCCCCACCGGGCTAGGAGGGAGAAGCTAGGCACCTTGGGCTGCCACAAACCCTGTCCAGCTGTATAACAGCAGACGATGTCAGGAGGTGCAAAGGCAGCAAGCACTATAGGATTCTTTTGGAGTCACACTCCAGCTTTGGACATTAAGCCCGAGCGCTGGGGAAGTTCAAGAATGCCTTTTGCTGCGAGTTGCTGTTACTACTACTACACTTGTCCGTTGCACAAACTTCAAGAAGAAGTTTGTAAAAGAAAACAAACCCAACTTTCAACTTCGTAAAGTTACTGTCAAATTAGTTTTCTTACATATATATGCATATACTCAACATATCTATGCATGTGTGTATATGTATATACGCGTGCATGTATGTTCATATGTGTGGGCATGTATGCTTGTGCATGTGATAACAGGCATTTTACATCTTTTGTCGCTCGTTGACGATTATTGCATACACATGTGAATGTATTTACGTTCATATGTATAATTGCATGCAAGATAGAGATGAACCCATTCAAATACTGCAATAACAGAAGAGAAATACTCTGTGGTCATTTCCGAGCGATGTCCGTAAAGCTTTACGACTCACAAACCTTCATCCTTCAGTGTGTTTCCGAGGCTGACTTTTACGTAGCTTGATCTGTCGTTTATAATAAATCATATACCAAAAACTATCATAACGAATCTCACATAAGTATACTACTGTTATGTATAAATATGCAAACATTCTTTTTTATTCGCATCACGAATATTCATAGATGTGATACATGCTAAAAGAGACACTAGTTAACAGTGGAAAGCGATTTCAGAGACAACTGACAAAGTGCGAATTTACCTTACTAATGGTGGGCCAACTATCCCATAATAGCTGTCACTTCTCACTTACCTGCAAGGTAAATAGTATTTATTAGAGCATTCAACCTCGACCTTCAGCTAGCACTCCAGGACATACCTCTTAAACTCCATCCTCTTCACCCATTCCCGGTTATACCTTTTAACCTCCACCTTCTTCAGTCACTCACAGTTATACCTGTTAACCTCCACCTACAAACATTAATAATTATACCCTTCAACCGGTTAATTCAACAAGCATGCCCATACTGCTCAACCCGCATTTTCTACAAGCATCCGTATTTAAAGCCTTCAGTACCCTTCTTCAGGCACCCTCAATTACACCCTTCAGCACGCACCTTCTGTAAGAACCTCCCCAGTTGTATCCTTCAACACTTACCTTCAACAAGCGTTTCCAGTTGTATACTTCAGCACCCAGCAACAAGCACCACCAGTTGTATCCTTCAGCAAACACCCACAAGTATTCACCCACACCTACAACTACCATCAGAATATATAATTATAAATTTCTTGACAAAATAAATCTACTCGTACTTTAGAACTGAATCAAAATAATGTCTTTCCAGTGACAAACATGACTCACCTTCCCATGATGGTAGATGATACCCAGATGACTGGAGTAACCAGGAGCTTATGGAACCCAGGAAGACCTGGGACCCACGTGGAGCTGGAGCCCGACTGGTGCAGGAGCCCAAGTGGCGCTGAGGCACTGATGTTAATATCAGTGCACTTGAAATCAACAATTTATGAATACACTTTTGTTTATAATTCTTATCACAACTTTTATATCACACTTGCTTTTAATGGTCCCTTCACCATCATTTGCCCTCAACACTCCCTTCACCAACACTTGCCCTCAACACTCCCTTCACTAACACTTGCCCTCAACACTCCCTTCACTAACACTTGCCCTCAACACTCCCTTCATCACCGGTGTTTAACGACACTCGCGCTAATCACTCGCGCTAACGACACTTCTCAGCACGTGTTATCAACGTTTTAACCAACTCCTTTTTGCAACTTTTGTCAGCAACTTTCTAGCAAAACTCGCTGTCAGCATTTCTTATCAATTGAGTATTGTTTTCAACACTTATCAACGATGTATTTCTCAACACTCTTACTCTCACCTCTTGTTATCACTTTTTGTTATCAATATTTTTGTTATTAACGTTCGTGTTATTAATATTTTTGTTTTCAACATTTTTATTAGCACTTTTTACCAACACTCGTTGTGAACACTTGTTATCCATACTTATATTATTATTATAATCAAAACGAAGCGCTAAGCCACAAGGGCAATACAGCACCAATACTTATAATCATCGCTGAAGAACGCTATACGGTTATCAACATCGTTATAAGCTCACTTTGTGAAAACTTTCCTTGCTATGACTTCCCACATACACACTTTCTTCATCAATGCTTTTAGTACAAGACTAAACTATGATTGTTTGATTAAGTTTAAATCCTGTCGACTACTCGAGGGTCATTAAGGCTGCATATCACTATTTCAACACCTGTCCAGGAGACAGTCATCACTAATATGTAACTAAATTAATGTGTAGTGATGATAGACACTTCCCGGTGTGTATACACAGATACACACATCACAGTATGGGTAAGGAAACGTATATAAATATCTTGGTGTATATATCTCTGTTGGTTAACACACAGCCAAGCGGCTTGTTGTTCAGTTGATGTGCCGCCAGACACACTGAAGACAATGTCTGAAAACGTCCCTTACAGAGCTCTGAAGCTGATCATGAACCACACCACTGAGTCGAGACCTCAACCTCAATCTGAAATTTGCAGCCAATTATTAGTATTAATCAAGCTATATGCTATTTGGCATTCGTGTATTCGTGACGCATGGTTAAAGAATAACAAGCTACATTATTCATGTCTGGTGAGTTTGTCATTTGCTGAATATTAATATACTCAACGAGCAAATAATTCAATGTCCTTCAACTAATGGAGTTGAGGTGAACTTCCAACAAAGACGTTATTTTTGCTTTGGTTAATTTTTCAGCCCCGGAAGACTTTACAGTTAAATAAAATTGATTTAAAATAGCAAAATGATGTCCTCCCTTGCCACGACAATGACACGGGGAAGCCTTCCTCTTAATACCAGGCAGTATTTCACTACTGTTAGGAAAGTCAAGTGAATGTCTCCCGAACGAGATTTTAGATTTAAATTTTTCAAGTGAGAACGTTCGGTCCTGTTTTCAGTTCATGCGTTGAAACTTTTTATAGCCTTTATCTCGTATTTCATTTATCAGGGAAGTGGTATTTATAAATACTTATATTTTATTGACAGAGGATTATCTAACATAGCTAAAGTAACGTAATCTATCATAAATAACGTAAAAAGAGAAATTTGTTTCAAACCATACGTAAGAAATCCATATGGAATTGACGAGGATGTGTAAATTTGGAAAACGCGTATGACAGGGTGAATAAGGGGGTAGATTATAGAAAGCAGTGAAGAGTTTTTACGAGGATGGTGAGGTTCGTGTTAGAGTATGTAGGAGAGGGAGATTGTTTCTTCGTAAAAGTAGTTCTTAGACAAGAATGTGTAATGTCACCATGGTTGTTCACTATATTTATAGATGCAGTTGTAAGAGAAGTGAATGCTCGGGTGTTGACAAGAGATGTAGAGTTAATGATAAAGTATCTAACACAAAGTGGGAGGTGTCACAGTTGCTGTTTGCTGATGACACTGTGCTTTTGGGAGATTCTGAAGAGGAGTTGCAGAGGTTGGTCGATGAGTTTGGTAGGGTATGAAAAAGAAGAAAATTAAAAGTGAATATAGGAAAGAGAAAGGTGATGAGAATAACAAAAAAAAGTTAGGTAACGGAAGATTGGATATCAGAATGGGGGGAAACAATATGGAGAAGGTGAATGTATTCAGATATTTAAGAGTGGATGAGTCATCAGTTGGGTCTACGAAAGATGAGGTGAATCGTAGAATTGACGAGAGGAAAAAGAGAGTGGTGCACTGAGAGGTCTGTGGAGACAAAGAACTTTGTCCATGGAAGCAAAAAGGGTAATGCATGAGAGTATAGTTATACCAACTCTCTTACATGGGTGTGAAGCATGGGTGGTGAATGTTGTAACAAGGAGAAGGCTGGAGGCAGTGGAGATGCCGTGTTTGTAGACAGTGAGTGATGTGAATATAATGCAGAGAATTAGTAGTTTGGAAATCAGGAGGTGTGGGATTACCAAAACTATCATCTAGAGGGCTGAGGAGTTGTTGAGGTGGATCGGACATGTAGAGAGAATGGAACAAAGTAGAATGACTTCGAGAGAGTATAAATAGTGGAGGGAAGGTGGAGTTGGGGTCGGCCTAGGATAGGTTGGAGGGAGGAGGGCTTGGATTTTAAGCAAGCATGCGTGACTGTGTAAGAAAAGAGCGAATGGAGACAAACAGTTTTTACGACTTGACTTGCTGTTGGAGTGTGACCTAGGTAATATGAAGAGATTCAGGGAAACCGGTAGGCCGAACTTGAGTCCTGGAGATGGGAAGAACAGTGCCTGCACTCTGAAGGAGGCGTGCTAATGTTGCAGTTTTATAACTGTAGTGTATGTGCACCTCTGGCAAGACAGTGATGGAGTGAATGATGGTAAAAGTTTTTCTTTTTTGGGCCACCCTACCTTGGTGGGAAAGGGCCGAAGTGTTAATTAATATATATATATATATATATATATATATATATATATATATATATATATATATATATATATATATATATATATATATATATATATATATATATATATATACACCAGTGAAATCACGAAAAAAATATATATATATATGTGAGTGTACTCACCTATTTGTGGTTGCAGGGGTCGAGTCTTAGCTCCTGGCCCCGCCTCTTCACCGGTTCCTACTGGGCCCTCTCTCTCTCTGCTCCATGAGCTTTATCAAACCTCGTCTTAAAACTGTGTATGGTTCCTGCCTCCACTACGTCATTTTCTAGACTATTCCACTGCCTGACAACTCTATGGCCTCTTGTTTCTGTGTCCCCTCCCTGGAACATCCTGTCTTTGTCCACCTTGTCTATTCCCCGCAGTATTTTATATGTCGTTATCATGTCTTCCCTGACCCTCCTGTCCTCCAGTGTCGTCAGACCGATTTCCCTTAACCTTTCTTCATAGGACAATCCCCTTAGCTCTGGAACTAACCTTGTCGCGAACCTTTGTACTTTCTCTAGTTTCTTGACGTGCTTTATCAAGTTCGGGTTCCAAACAGGTGCTGCATACTCCAGTATGGGCCTGACATACACGGTGTATAGTGTCTTGAACGATTCCTTACTAAGGTATCGGAATGCTATTCTCAGGTTTGCCGGGCGCCCATATGCTGCAGCAGTTATCTGGTTGATGTGTGCTTCCGGAGACATGCTCGGTGTTATACTCACCCCAAGATCTTTCTCCTTGAGTGATGTCTGCAGTCTTTGGCCACCTAGCCTATACTTTGTCTGTGGTCTTCTGTGCCCTTCCCCTATCTTCATGACTTTGCATTTGACAGGATTAAATTCGAGAAGCCATCTGCTGGACCAGGTGTCCAGTCTGTCCAGGTCTCTTTGAAGTCCTGCCTGGTCCTCATCTGATTTAATTTTCCTCATTAACTTCACATCATCTGCAAACAGGGACACTTCTGAGTCTAACTATTCCATCATGTCGTTCACATATACCAAAAATAATACTGGTCCTAGGACCGACCCCTGTGGGACCCCGCTCGTCACAGGTGCCCACTGTGATACATCATTACGTACCATGACTCGTTGTTGCCTCCCTGTCAGGTATTCTCTGATCCATTGCAGTGCCCTTCCTGTTATATGCACCTGATGCTCTAGCTTCTGCACTAATCTCTTGTGAGGAACTGTGACAAAGGCCTTCTTGCATTCCAAGAAGATGTAATCAACCCACCCCTCTCTCTCGTGTCTTCTGTTATTTTATCATAAAACTCCAGAAGGTTTGTGACACAGGATTTGCCTTCCATGAATCCGTGCTGGTTGGCATTTATACTCTTGTTCTGTTCCAGGTGCTCCACCACTCTCCTCCTGATAATCTTCTCCATAACTTTACATACTATACACGTCAATGACACAGGTCTATAGTTTAGTGCCTCTTTTCTGTCTCCTTTTTTAAAAATGGGAACTACATTTGCCGTCTTCCATACCTCAGGTAGTTGCCGCCCAGTTTCCAGGGACGTGTTGAAGATTGTGGTAAATGGCACGCACAGCATATCTGCTCCCTCTCTAAGAACCCACGGGGAGATGTTGTCCGGTCCCATTGCCTTTGAGGTATCGATGTCCCTTAGCAGTTTCTTCACCTCCTCCTCATCTGTATGTATGTCGTCCAACACTTGTTAGTGTATTCCTTGCTAGTGCCCCCATCTGGTATGTCCTCCCAGAGGCCTTCCTGTCTCCACTGTAAATACTTCCTTAAATCTCATGTTGAGCTCCTCACATACCTCTTGATCGTTTCTTGTGAGTTCTCCACCTTCTTTCCTCAGCCTTATCACCTGGTCCTTGACTGTTGTCTTCCTCCTAATGTGGCTATACAGCAGTTTCGGGTCAGATTTGACTTTCGATGCTATGTTCGTGGCCCGGTGGCCTGGTGGCTAAAGCTCCCGCTTCACACACGGAGGGCCCGGGTTCGATTCCCGGCGGGTGGAAACATTCGACACGTTTCCTTACACCTGTTGTCCTGTTCACCTAGCAGCAAATAGGTACTTGGGTGTTAGTCGACTGGTGTGGGTCGCATCCTGGGGGACAAGATTAAGGACCCCAATGGAAATAAGTTAGACAGTCCTCGATGACGCACTGACTTTCTTGGGTTATCCTGGGTGGCTAACCCTCCGGGGTTAAAAATCCGAACGAAATCTTATCTTATCTCTTCATACTGTTGCTGGGCCTCCCTCCTTATCTGTGCGTACTCGTTTCTGGCTCTTCTACTAATCTTCTTGTTTTCCTGGGTCCTATGCCTCCTGTACCTTTTCCATTCTCTGTTGCACTTATTTTTCGCCTCCCTACACCGTCGGGTAAACCAAGGACTCGTTTTGGTCTTCCTATTATTTCTGTTTCCCTTGGGAACAAACCTTTCCTCTGCCTCCTTGCACTTTGTTGCCACATATTCCATCATCTCGTTTACTGATTTTCCTACCATTTCTCTGTCCCACTGAACCTCCTGCAGGAAGTTTCTCATACCTGTGTAGTCCCCCCTTTTATAGTTTGGCCTGTCCCCTTCAATTCCTGTTACCTTCTCCACTTGTAACTCTGCTATATAATCAAAACTCAGAACCACGTGATCGCTAGCTCCAAGGGGCCTCACGTAAGTGATGTCCTCAATGTCTGAACTGCTCAGGGTGAACACAAGATCCAGTCTTGCTGGCTCATCCTTCCCTCTCTCTCTGGTAGTGTCCCTGACATGTTGATGCATGAGGTTTTCAAGTAGCACATCCATCATTTTGGCTCTCCATGTTTCAGGACCCCCATGTGGCTCCAGGTTTTCCCAGTCGATCTCCCTGTGGTTGAAATCGCCCATTACCAGTAACTTTGCTCTGCTCGAGTGAGCTCTTTTTGCCACCTCAGCCAGTGTGTCCACCATCACCCTGTTGTTTTCTTCGTACTCCTCTCTTGGCCTCCTGCAGTTCTGTGGTGGGTTATACATCACTCCAATGACTACTTTATGTTCTGCGGGCTGAATTGTACGTACAATGTAGTCTCTTTCTCCAATCATGTCCATGCCTTCCATTTCCTCAAATCCCCATCGGTGTTTTATGAGCAGTGCAACCCCTCCTCCCCCTCTACTCCTTCTATCTTTCCTCAGGATCTGATATCCCATTGGGAAGATTGTGTCTGTTATTGTCTGAGCGAGTTTTGTTTCTGTGACTGCTATGATGTCTGGGGATTTCTCGCTGATTCTTTCGTTCCACTCCTCATGTTTATTCGTTATTCCATCCACGTTTGTGTACCAAACTTTCAGTTTCTTTTCTATCATTGTGGTCCTTCAAGAATATTGGGGTTGGGGGAGCTAGAGCCTTGGTGGGGGCCTATATGGGGCTGTGGTGTAGGTGGGGTTTGTGATGGTGGGGGTGGGTTCAGAATGCCCATAAGGGACAGCTGTTGGGGTGAGGTTTGTGAGGTTGGTGGCAGAGGGAACAGTGAGTGGGTTGTAGTATAGATTGCTCAGTTGCGTTGGGAATGTCGCGGTTGGAGTCTTTTGGTGGGAGATTCTGTGGGGTGTGTTTGCCCTTCCTCCTGTGTCTGGGTCCTGCTCATCTTCATCATTGCCTCTCGTTCCTCCTTGCGTCTCTGTACCCTCTCTTTCAGTGTAGTCCTTTCTTCTTGTGATCTGTCGCGGTCGAGGTGTACTCTCTGGTACCCCTGTTTGTCCCTCAGTCTTGCTTTCTCTTGCAGAATCCTGGTTCGAACTGATTCTTCCTTGAAAATTACTTTGACAGGCCGTATCCTTCCACTCGCAAACCACCCAATTCTCTGAAAATTTGTCACCTGGGTCATATCGCCCTCACCTATTGTTTTCATGAGGCATTCAATCATTTTTTTCTCCTCCTGTTTTATTTCTTCGAAGTTGTCCCCCTTGGCTTCTTGGAGCCCATACACAAAAACTGACCTCGTCCTTTTCTCCTCCCACTGAGTCTCCATCTGCTTCCTCTGAGGCATTTTATTTCCTTCCATTGACATGCTCTTACCTTCAGTCCCTGTCCTATCTGAAATTTCTATTCTCATTGAACTGTCTTTCATGACCAGCTGTCCCTTGCTACTGCAGTTGGCTGTTAGAGTCTCTGCATATAGCATACCCTCATTGTCTTCGGACCTGTCATTTGATCTTAGTGCGCTCCTCGTCTTTTCCCTGGCCCCAAGTGGGTCTGATAGGACCTTCACGAACGGCTTGTCTCCTTTGTTGCTTATCGTCCCCTTTTCTGTGCCTGACATTGAATTTTCTGATGTCGCATCTGAATTGTCATTTGTCTCTCTAATCTGTTTCAGGTTTTGCAGTTTCCCTTCTAAGCACTGTATCCTAGCTTCTGCTGCTAAGACCTGTAGCTCCCATTTCTTGGACTCTTCAGCTATCCGCTCCTCCATTATCTTACCAAGTGTGTGTGTGTGTGTGTATGTGTGTGTATATGTGTGTGTGCACTCACCTAGTTGTAATCACCTAGTTGAGGTTGCAGGGGTCGAGTCCGAGCTCCTGGCCCCGCCTCTTCACCGTGTGTGTGTGTGTGTGTGTGTGTGTGTGTGTGTGTGTGTGTGTGTATGTGTGTGTGTGTGTGTATGTGCTCACCTAATTGTGGTTGCAGGGATCGAATCATCGCTCCTGGCCCCGTCTCTTCACTGGTCGCTACTGGGGCACTCACTTCTCTGAGAGCTTTATCATACCTCTTCTTGTGTGTGTGTGTGTGTGTGTGTGTGCTTGTGCGTGTATGTACTCACCTAATTGTGGTTGCAGAAGTCGAGACTCAGTTCCTGGCCCCGCCTCTTCACTGATCGCTGCTAGGTCCTCTCTCTCTCTCTGCTTCATGAGCTTTGTCATACCTCGTCTTAAAGCTATGTATGGTTCCTACCTCCACTACATCACTTGTTAGGCTGTTTCACTTCCTGACGACTATATGACTGAAGAAATACTTCCTAATATCCCTCTGACTCGTCTGAGTCTTCAGCTTCCAATTGTGACCCCTTGTTTCTGTGTCCCCTCTCTGGAAGAATCTGTCTCTGCCCACCTTATCTATTCCATGCATTATTTTGTATTTCGTTATCATGTCTCCCCTGACCCTCCTGTCCTCCAATGTCGTCAGTCAGATTTCCCTCAACCTTTCTTCGTTGGACATACCCCCTCAGCTCCGGAACTAGCCTTGTTGCAAACCTTTGCACTTTCTCTAATTTCTTGACGTGCTTGACCAGGTGTGAGTTCCAAACTAGTGCTGCATACTCCAGTATGGGCCTGATGTACACAGTGTACAGTGTCTTGAACGAGTCCTTTCTAAGGTATCGGAACGCTATTCTCAGGTTTGCCAGGCGCCAATATGCTGCAGCAGTTATCTGGTCGATGTGTGCCTCTGGAGACATGCTCGGTGTTATGGTCACCCCAAGAGCTTTCTCCTTGAGCGAGGCTTGCAGTCTTTGGCCACCTAGCCTATACTCTGTCTGCGGTCTTCTTTGCCCTTCTCCGATCTTCATTACTTTGCATTTGGCAGGGTTAAATTCAAGAAGTCAGTTACTGGACCACATGTCCAGCCTGTCCAGGTCTGTTTGAAGTCCTGCCTTATCCTCATCTGATTTAATTCTCCTCATTAACTACACATCATCTGCGAACAGGCACACCTCTGAGTCTATCCCTTCCATCATGTCATTCACATATACCAAAAATAGCACTGATCCTAGGACTGACTCCTGTGGGACCCTGCTCGTCACCGGCGCCCACTGTGATACATCATCCCGTACCATGACTCGTTGTTGCCTCAGTATCAGGTATTCTCTGATCCATTGCAGTGCCCTTCCTGTTATATGCACCTGATGCTCTAGCTTCTGCACTAATCTCTTGTGAGGAACTGTGACAAAGGCCTTCTTGCAGTCCAAGAAAATGCAATCAACCCACCCCTCTCTCTCATGTCTTACTTCTGTGACTTTGTCATAAAAGTCCAGAAGGTTTGTGACACAGGATTTGCCTTCCATGAATCCGTGCTGGTTGTCGTTTATAATCTTGTTCCGCTCCAGCTGCTCCACCACTCTCCACCTGATAAACTTCTCCATGACTTTGCATACTATACACGTCAGTGATACTGGTCTGTAATTTAGTGCCTCTTTTCTGTCTCCTTTTTTAAAAATGGGAACTACATTTGAGGTCTTCCATACCTCAGGTAGTTGCCCAATTTCATGGGATGTGTTGAAGATTGTGGTTAATGGCACACACAGTATATCTGCTCCCTTCCTGAGGACCCACTGGGAGATGTTGTCAGGTTCCATTGCCTTTGAGGTATCAAGGTCACTTAGCAGCTTCTTCACCTCCTCCTCAGTTGTGTGCATATCTTCCAGCACATGTTGGGCTTTTCCCTGTTGGTGTCCCCCTCTGTCCTGTCTTCTCAGAGTCCTTCCTGTCTCCACTGTGAATACTTCATTAAATCTCATGTTGAGCTCCTCGCATACCTCTTGATTGTTTCTTGTGAGTTCCCCACCTTCTTTCCTCAGCCTGATCACCTGGTCTTTGACTGTTGTCTTGCTCCTAATGTGGCTAAACAGCAGTTTCGGGTCAGACTTGACTTTCGATGCTATGTCATTGTCGTACTGTCGCTGGGCCTCCCTCCTTATCTGTGCATATTCGTTTCTGGCTCTTCGACTGATCTCCTTGTTTTCCTGGGTCCTTTGTCTTCATACCTCTTCCATTCTCTAATGCACTTAGTTTTTGCCTCCCTGCACCTTCGGGTAAACCAAGGACTCGCTTTGGTTTTCCCATTGTTTCTGTTGCCCTTGGGAACAAACCTTTCCACTGCCTCCTTGCATTTTGTTGTCACATATTCCATCATTTCATTTACTGACTTTCCTACCATTTCTCAGTCCCACTGCACCTCCCACAGGAAGTTACTCATGCCTGTGTAGTCCCCCCTTTTATAGTTTGTCTTTTCCCCTTCGACTCCTGTTACCCTCTCCACTTGTAACTCTACTATGTAATCAAAACTCAGGACTACGTGGTCACTAGCTCCGAGGGGCCTCTCATATGTGATGTCATCAATGTCTGAGGTACTCAGGATTAACACAAGGTCCAGTCTTGGTTCATCCTCCCCTCTCTCTCTGGTAGTGTCCCTGTTGTGTTGATGCATGAGGTTTTCCAGTACCACATCCATCATCTTGTCTCTCCATGTTTCGGGGCCCCCATGAGGCTCCAGGTTTTCCCAATCGATCTCCCTGTGGTTGAAATCACCCATAACCAGTAACTTTGCTCTGCACGATTGAGCTCTTCGTGCCACCTCAGCCAGTGTGTCCACCATCGCTCTGTTGCTCTCATCATATTCCTCTCTTGGCCTCCTGTAGTTCTGTGGTGGGTTATACAACACTGCAATGACTACCTTATGTTCCCCAGATTGAATTGTACCTACTATGTAGTCCCTTTCTCCAATCTCGTCCATGCATTCCATTTCCTCAAAACTCCATCGGCTTTTTATGAGCAGTGCAACCCCTCCTCCCCCTCTGCACCTTCTATCTTTCCTCAGGATCTGGTATACCGGTGGGAAGACTGCATCTGTTATTGTCTCAGTGAGTTTCGTTTCTGTGACTGCTATGATGTCTGGGGACTTCTCGCTGATTCTTTCATGCCACTTCTCGTATTTATTTGTTATTCCATCTGCGTTTGTGTATCACACCTTCAGCTTCTTGTCTAGCACGGTGAACCTGGGAGAATAATGGGGTTGGGGGAGCGGAAGCCCTGGGGGGCCTATGGGGTTTGTGGTGTGGGTGGGGTTTGTGATGGGGGATGAGGGCAGAGTGCCTATAGGGAGCTGCTGTAGTAGTGGGGTTTGTGATGTGGGGGCAGAGGGAACAGTGTGTGGGTTTTGGTTGAGCTTGTTCAGCTGCACTGGGGTTGTCACGATGTGGGTGGAGTTTGTGGTGGGGGTGGGGCAGGGTGCCCATAGGGGGCTGCTGTAGGGGTGGGGTTTGTGATGGGGGTGAGGGGCAGAGGGAACAGTTTTGGTTGAGATTATTCAGTTGTTTTGGGGTTGTGGTTGGGTTCTGCTCGTCTTCATCGATGCATCCCGTTCCTCCTTTCGTCTTTGTACCCTCTCTCTCTCAGTATCGTCCTTTCCTGCTGTGTTCTGTCGCGATCTAGGTACACTCTCTGGTACTCTGGTTTGTCCCTCAGTCATGCTTTCACCTGCAGGACCCTGGTTCGAGTTGATTCTGCCTTAAAGATTACTTTGACAGGCTATTTCCTTCCACCTACAAACCACCCAATTTTCCGAAAATTTGCCACTTGTGTCATGTCTCCCTCACCCATTGCTTACATGATACCTTCGATCGCTTTCTTCTCCCCCTGGTTTCTTTCATCGTAGGTTTCCCCTTCGACTTCTTGGAGCCCGTAGACAAACACTGACCTCTCCCTCTCCTCCTCCCACTGTATTTCTCTTTGCATCCTCTGAGATGTTTTAGCTGTTTCCATCGAAACGTTCCTGCCTTCAACTCCTGCCCTTGCTGCAGCCCCTATGCTCAGTGGACTGTCTTCCCTGTCACTGTAGTTCACTGTTAGTCTCTGTATATGTCATGTCACCTTCATTGTCTTCAGGCTTCCCGTACTCATCTTTACCTGAATCCCTACATCCCCCTTGTCTGTCTGGTATAGATGTTTCTGATGTCATGTCTGTACTGTCATTTGTGTCTCTAGTCTGTTTCAGGTTTTTTAGCTCCTCTTCTAAGCACTTTATCTTATCTTCTGCTGCTAAGATTTGTAGTTCCCACATCCTCTCTTCAGCTATCCTCTCCTCTATTACCTTCCCGAGCTCTGCTAGCTTCCTTCCCCACTCTTCCTCCATTTTTGTGAGCTCCATCTCCCAATCTTCCCTTCCAGGTTCCTCTCTCCTGGGTTCGGCCAGTAGTTAAGGTGTTTTATGGAACTTATATGTGCAGTAAAGGTTCTCTGTACGTTCGTACATTCTCTAGATCTGTAATTTCACCTGCCTTAAATGGATATATTAATGTACAGCAGTATTCCAGTCTAGAGTGAACAAGTGATTTAAAAAGGATCATAATTGGCTTGGCATCTCTTGTCTTGAATGTTCTCATTATGCATCCTATCAGTTTCCTCGCAGATGTGATAGTGACACTGTTGAGATCCTTGACCGTGATATCCTTAGACATTACCACTTCTAGGTCCTTCACATTACTTTTCCACTTTATTGTGTGATTGGAGTTTGTAGTATACTCAGTCCTATTTATTATTTCCTCCAGTTTATCATAACGAAGTAGTTGGAATTTGTCTTCATTGAACATCATATTGTTCTCTGTTACCCATGGGAAAACTTGGTTTATATCTTCTCGAAGATTTGCCGTGTCCTCAATGGATGACACTCTCATGCAGATCCTAGTATCGCCTGCAAAGGACGATACGGTGCTATTGTTTACATCTCTGTCTGTCTGATACGAGGATGAGTAACAGGATAGGGGCGAGTACTGTGCCTTGTGGGACAGAGCTCTTCACTATGGCAGCTTCTGATTTAACTCTGTTTACCATTACTCTTTGTGATTGATTTGTTAGAAAGTTGAAGATCCATCTGCCTACTTTGCCAGTTATCCCTTTAGCACGCATTTTGTGTGCTAATACACCATGATCTCACTTGTCAACGGCTTTTGCAAAATCTATGTATACTACATCTGCATTCTGTTTGTATTCCAGTGCTTGTCAACAATTTTATAAAAGTGATTTAGCTTCGGTTGCTGTGCTCTGTCTTTATCGTTCAGTATATCAAGTTGTTGTAATTCGTCCTGACTTATATGCTCTCATGGACCCTGGCTCAGGATGAATCTCACCATTTTGTTATGGGTAATTTGTAGTCTATCTTTCATCTTTTTTTTTTAAGGCAAAGTACCATGAAGAGAAGAATAATCTATATGACATTGTATAAGAGCTAGACATAGGGTCCTGCGAGTCTCAGTAGGTAAACACTGTGCCTGTATATAAAGGAACTTTAGCCTGGCAGTCGTTATACTACATTGTTCCCCATCAATTTTCCTAACATGCTCGAGTCAAAGGGGATTCACAGATATTTCACTGAAGATACTGAAGTGATGGTTCCCCATTACACTGGACATTAAAACTATTTTTCCTTCTTAGTATACTTTTCCTGTCAAAGTGTATGGCTTCTGTTTTCCCGAGGTGTAGTCATAGTTTGTTGTCTATTAACCGTTTGCTGCTGGACTCTAGCTCTAGTGATGGTATATTAGCTATTTCTTGTGAGTCTCTACCTGAGACTAACAGAGCACTGTCGCCTATATAAAACAGAAGCTTACACTTGACTCTGATGGGTATGTCGTTTACGTAATATAGAAACAGTATGGGACCCAGAATATTATCTTAGGGAACCCCAAATGCTATCGGCAGGAGTTCTGAGTGTGTTGATGATCTTGACAATGTTTCCTGTTCCTCAGGTCTGACTTAAACCAGTATATCAATAGCTTTTAGTTTCTAATATAATATTTTATGGTTGACCCTATCGAAGGTCTTTTGTAAGTCGAGGGTCACCATACCTATGAGATTCCCTAACGATATTTGAATTCTCAGATAGTCCATCAGATTAATTAGGGAGGTGTCGGCAGAGTAAGAGTTCCTGAAACCTGATTGATAAATATGTTTTTGTCATTAAGATATTTACCTACTCGATAATACACCGCTTTTTCTGAAATTTTTGACATCACACTGAGTGTGCTAACAGGCCTATAGATGCTGACATCAGACATGTTTTTCTTAAAAATCGGATTAACTCGGGCCTCCATGAACTCCTCCGGGAAGTTACTGTTGGTGATGGACAAATTTATTATGGGGATTGACAGCTCAGAGACACCATGTTTGAGGAATTTGGCAGAGATAAATCTGTCCCACTGCTTTTAGTTAGGATTCACTTACTTAGTTCTTTTCACACGTAGTCATAAGGTATACCTGTTAGTTAATAAGTGTTTGGGGTGACACATTTATTACTATAGTAAGTTTTGAACTTATTGGAGTTTGTGTTGGAGGCAATAGTAGTAATAATAGTAGTAGAAAAGGTAGAAAGTAGAAGCAGAAATAGTGGTAAAGGAGTGGTAGTCGTAGTAGTAGTATAAGAAGTGGGATCAGTCTAATGACAAGAAAATCGAGCACCTCAGGAGTGCTAAGGACCCACGTGGGGTATGACCAAAATCACAGGGGATGGGGGAGAAAGCTGAAGGACAGAAAACACTAGACAGAAAAATGGAGATACTGGCCACTATCTTTCTGACAGACTTAAAGAGCACAAAAAATGTGTTAGACTTGCCGACTCCAATAATGCTATTTTCTGTCATCCTACTGGCTGGTCCTCTGCCAAAACTGTCTATCCTACTTCTAGCTTTCACAACCGTCGTCATGTTGAATCATCCCTTATAAACAACTTCCCTTGTGTGAATCTTAATCCTGACTTTGTCTCTGTAGATGCCTTCCTTTCTCCTTACATTGTCAAATGCTCCAGACTTCATAACACTAGTGACTTCTCTCCCTACCACTTCTCCTTTCATCTTTACCATATTTCTCTCAGTTTTTCATTTTTCTGCTTTAGTTTGTTCTATCCTTCAGTTTCCCCACCTTGTGGGTCCTTAGCTCTCCTGTAGTGCTCCTTTTTCTTGTCTTACGCTTTTACTACTACTACTGCTATGACTACCACTCCTTTACTATTATTTCTGTCTACTCTACTACTATTACTACTACTACTGCCTCCCTTCATTCCCCTTTCTATCTCTTGTGGCACAAATTACTCCCATTTCTACTTCCACCATCATTATTACCACTTCCATTACTTCTCTTTTCTGCTTCTCCCATCCCTGTCCTCGTCTATATATATATTGGCTCAAGTTCTTCATAAGTTTTTCTCTCTGCTATGTGTGGGTTATCTGAATATGTTATATGCCCGGCGTCTGCAGTCTATAATGAAGTGATGAGAATAGTGAAGTTTAGAAAATACTTGTTCGATGAAAGAGAATTCTTCCTCAAGGAAATCACTACTACAGATTTCAAGGTCTTGAAGGAAGAAGCTTTTGATAACGTTACGTTTAGTTTTGGTGTTGTGGTGAGAGTAGAAGTGGAGAAGATCCTGCTGGTTGGTCGGTTTTCAAGACTTTAAAACGAAGCGTTTACAACTTAGCTGAATTTCTTGCCAGGAAATTTCTTCAACCTTGTCTTAATTAGCAACAAACTTACAGACTCATGCTAGGTAAGTGTTTCTCAACACCAACCTCTGCTGAGCAATCAACTTCAACATTCTCCACCTGACTCTTCATATCATGATGTTCCCTATATGTACTAATGTACCTGCTCAGGAAGATCTGTGTGTGACTTATGGGCGAAACGTTGTCAATAAAAAAAACATTATGTTAGATGTGTGTCAACTTTTCCATTGTGTCGGTAATGTATATCATTTATATCCCTGTTATGTTAATAGCTTATTAACATAATGTAACATAATATTACATAATAAAATATAATATGACAAAATAAAACATAACATAGCAAAACATAATATAACCCTCTCTACCAAGAAAAAAGAACAGCATAAAAGAAGGTAGGAAGCTTGGTGGCCAAGTTGGATCACTGGGAGGTAAAGTTTGTCGAGTCACCAGGTCAAGTCTTCCTGGAATACTTCTAACTTACATTTTTATTGTATTTTTGTCATTCAGGCTGCTGTTATCTGCGTGAAATTAATCATACACAATAAACTCAATAGTTTTGATGTATGCTGTTAATACTATGAGATATAAAACCACAGTGTTGCATAAATTAAGAGTTTGCGGCCACTGTTAGTCTCAGAGTTTGTTCTGAGTTACCAGACCCGGGCACCTGGAGGTCAGTGGTTCATCTTTACGGTTCACTCACCCACTTACTCTGTGAGAAGTTCCTGAAGGGATACCTTTAAGCGCTTTAACGTTAAATATAACTGAGTCTTCCTCTTCTGAAGGGCGTCAGTGCGTAATGATTGAAGTATCTTACATACAGAATATTAAACACCTGTGTGCAGGTATATTTGTCACTATCGTAAACTAATTTAAACAACGGGAATCGTTGATATCAGTTCCATAACCAAAGAATTACTCTTGTGATATATTTAGACAACGATGTATGACGTCACTGAGTCTTAGATAATGATGTTTGATGTCAGTGAATCTTAGATAACGATGTGTGATGTCACTGAGCATTAGAAAGTGATGTGTGAGTCATGGAAAACTATGTGTGATGTCACTGTGTGACTTAGATAACAATGTGTGATGTCACGATGATAGATAATGTGTGATGTCACTGAATCTCAGATAAGGATGTGTGATGTCACTATGGGTTTTATACAAGAATGTGTGACGTCACTTATGTTTGAACAAAGGACACTGTATACAGAGCAACTCCTCATGTATACGCTAGGAAGGATCAGTTACGGAAGGAGAAGAGGAAATATATATGAATAAATTTAAGGATAATGTGGATTAAAATAAAGCTCGAGTGCAAAAAAGTCGGTCATAATGAGTATGTATGTACCTGAAGAAGAGAGAAGTGTAGAGAAGAGAGAGAGATTTTGGGAGATATTAAGCGAGTGTGAGAGAGTAATTGTGGTAGGGGACCTAAATGCTGAAGTGGGAGAAACGTTGAGAGAGGGTGTGATAGGTAAGTTTGGAGTGCCAGGTATAAATGATGATGGGGGGACATTGATCGAACTTTGCATACAAAGGGGTTTGGTTATAGGTAATATACATTTTAAGAAAAAAGGATAAATAAGTATACAAGATATGATACATATATGGCGTAATGACAGTAGTTTGTTGGACTATGTATTGATAGATAAAAGACTGTTGGGTGGACTTCAGGATGTACATGTTTATAGAGGGGCAACGGATATATAAGATCAAATTTTAGTAGTAGCTACAGTGAAAGTAAAAGGAAAATGGAAGTAGCAAGTAAGAGAGAGGTGAAAGGTTATAAACTAAAGAAGGAGGCAGTTAGGGTAAGATATAACAACTACTGGAGAATGGATGAGCTAGTGAGAGATTAGGCAATGATGTTGAAGATGTATGGGGTAGGTTTAAGAATGTAGTGTTAAAGTGTTCAGCAGAAGTTTGTGGTTACAGGAAAGTGGGTGCGGGAGGGAAGAAGAGCGATTGGTGGAATAATGAGATAAAGAGAGTAATAAGAGAGAAAAAGTTATCATATGAGAGGTTTTTGCAAAGTAGAAGTGATACAAGGATGGAGGAGAATATGGAGAGAAAACGAGAGGTAAAGAGAGTGGTGAAGGAATGTAATATGAGAGTAAATGAGAGAGTGGGAGAGATATCAACAAATTTCGTTGAAAATAAGAATAAATTTTGGAGCGTGAGCAATAAGCTGAGAAAGTCTAGGAAACTAACTGAATTGATAGTTTAAAATAGGAGAGGAGAGTTATTACATGGAGAGTTAGAGGTATTGGGAAGATGAAGGGAATATTTTGAGGAATTGTTAATTAAATGTTGATGAAGATAGGGAAGCTGTGATTTCGTTTATAGATCAAGGAGGAATAACATCTTGTAGGAGTGAGGAAGAGCCAGTTGTGAGTGTGGGGGAAGTTCGTGAGGCAGTTGATAGAATGGAAGAGGGTAAGGCAGCTGGAATTGATGGATAAAGATAGAAATGTTAAAAGCAGGTGGGCATATAGTTTTGGAGTGATTAATGATTTTGTTTAATAAATGTATGGAAGAGAATAAAGTACCTAGGGATTGGTTGAGAGCATTCATAGTTCCTTCGTACAAAGGCAAAGGGGACAAAAGAGAGTGCATAAAATATAGGGGAATAAGTCTGTTTTGTATACCTGGTAAAATGTATGATAGAGTTATTATTGATAGAATTAAAAGTAAGACGGAGAGCAGGATAGCAGATGAACAAGGAAGCTTTAGGAAGGGAAACGGGTGTGTAGACCAAGTGTTTACAGTGAAACATATAGGTGAGCAGTATTTAGATAAGGGTAAAGGGGTTTTTGTGTCATTTATGGATTTGGAAAATGCGTATAATAGGGTAGATGGGAGGCGATTGGCAGATGTTGCATATGAGTGGAATAGTAAGAAGATTACTGAAAGAGGTGAAGAGCTTTTATGAGGATAGCGAGGCTCAGGTTAGAGTATGTACGAGAGAGGGAAATTATTTCCCAGTAAAAGCAGGCTTTAGGCAGGGATGGGTGATGTCACCATTGTTGTTCAATATATGTATAGATGGGGTTGTAAGAATGCGTGGGTGTTGGCATGAGGTGTGGGGTTAAAAGAAAAAGAATCTAACACAAAATGGAAGGTGTCACAGTTGCTCTTTGCTGATGACACTGTACTTTTGGGAGATTTTGAAGAGAAGTTACAGAGGTTGGTTGATGATTTTGGTAGGGTATTTAAAAAAAGGAAATTAAAAGTGAATATAGGAAAGAGTAAGGTGATGAGGATAACAAAAATTTTAGGTAACGAAAGACTGAATATCAAATTGGAGGGAGAGTATGGAGGAGGTGAATGTATTCAGAATGTGTTAGCAGATTGGTCTATGAAAGGTGAGGTGAATCATAGAATTAACGAGGGGAATAATGTGAGTGGTGACTGAGGAGTCTGTGGAGATAAAGAACATTATCCATGTAAGCAAACAGGGGAATGTATGAATGTATGAATGTTATACCAACCCTCTTATCTGAGTGTGAGGCATGGATGGTGAATGTTGGAGACAGTGGAGAAGTCATGCCTGAGGGCATTGCAGAGAATTCATTGTTTGGAAATTACAAGGAGGTGCGGGATTACTAAAACATGTAGAGAGGATTGAACGAAATACAATATTGGAGGGATGGCGGGGTCGGGGTTGGAGGCAGGGGATAAAAGAGGTTTGGTATGTGAGGGGCTTGGACTTCCAGCAAGCATGCGTGACTGTGGTAGATAAGAGCAAAAGGAGAAAAATGGTTTTTAGAACTTGGCGAGCTGTTGGAGTGTGAGCAACGTAACATTTATGAAGGGCACCTAGGATTTGAGTCCTGGAGATGGGAAGTACACAGTCTGCACTCAGAAGGAGGGGTCTTAATGTTGCAATTTTATAACTGTAGTGTGAGTGCGCCTCTGGCAAGACAGTGATGGAGAGCCCGAGCCTTTAGCTCATACGACTGTCATTCCCATTTGCCCCCTTGGGGAGGGGATGGCAGACCAGAGAGGCCTAGGTTGTGGCTAGGCCTGGGGACAGTTGGTCCCAAAGATGAGGAGGTACTTGTGCCTCCTCCCATGGGAGACTTAGGTCTCAGACACTCCCTAAAGAGGGAGCCAAGGCCGGGCCACCACTTGGAAAAGGCCCGGGCCGGGAGAATACCGGCTAATCTTTAAGAAGAAGTGATGGAGTGAATGATGATGAATGTTTTTCTTTCTCGGGCCACCTTGCCTTGGTGGGCCACCCTACCTTGGTGGGCCACCCTGCCTTGGTGGGCCACCCTGCCTTGGTGGGCCACCCTGCCTTGGTGGGCCACCCTGCCTTGGTGGGCCACCCTGCCTTGGTGGGCCACCCTGCCTTGGTGGGCCACCCTGCCTTGGTGGGCCATCCTGCCTTGGTGGGCCACCCTGCCTTGGTGGGCCACCCTGCCTTGGTGGGAAGCGGCCGATGTGTGAAATAAAAAAATATAAAAACCAAGTAATAATAATTATCTCACATTTCTAAAAGTGATAAAAATAACTGATTACTACTAGGTGAAAAATTGATAAGAATAACTACTTACTACTAGGTGAACAAGTGATAACAATAACTTACTACTAAATGAATATGTTACCAGACCCTGCCACGTGTTGATGTGTATTGATGCTTTCCCCAGGTTCATGGGTCCAGGAGTCCATCTGTGTCCCCTCAGATATTCTCCCTTCCCCACATCCTGACCTATACTTCCTATCCTGCTCTCAGGTTCATGGGTCCAGGAGTCCATCTGTGTCCCCTCAGATATTCTCCCTTCCTCACATCCTAACCTATACTTCCTATCCTACTCTCAGGTTCATGGGTCAAGGAGTCCATCTGTGTCCCCTCAGATATTCTCCCTTCCCCACATCCTGACCTATACTTCCTATCCTGCTCTCAGGTTCATGGGTCCAGGAGTCCATCTGTGTCCCCTCAGATATTCTCCCTTCCTCACATCCTAACCTATACTTCCTATCCTACTCTCAGGTTCATGGGTCCAGGAGTCCATCTGTGTCCCCTCAGATATTCTCCCTTCCCCACATCCTGACCTATACTTCCTATCCTGCTCTCAGGTTCATGGGTCCAGGAGTCCATCTGTGTCCCCTCAGATATTCTCCCTTCTTCACATCCTAACCTATACTTCCTATCCTACTCTCAGGTTCATGGGTCCAGGAGTCCATCTGTGTCTCAGATATTCTCCCTTCCCCACATCCTAACCTACACTTCCTATCCTACTCTCAGGTTCATGGGTACAGGAGTCCATCTGTGTCCCCTCAGATATTCTCCCTTCCCCACATCCTAACCTATACTTCCTATCCTACTCTCAGTTTCATGGGTCCAGGAGTCCATCTGTGTCCCCTCAGATATTCTCCCTTCCCCACTTCCTAACCTACACTTCCTATCCTACTCTCAGTTTTATGGGTCCAGGAGTCCATCTGTGTCCCCTCAGATATCCTCCCTTCCCCACATCCTCACCTACACTTCCTATCCTACTCTCAGTTTCATGGGTCCAGGAGTTCATCTGTGTCCCCTCAGATATTCTCCCTTCCCCACTTCCTAACCTATACTTCCTATCCTACTCTCAGTTTTATGGGTCCAGGAGTCCATCTGTGTCCCCTCAGATATTCTCCCTTCCTCACATCCTAACCTACACTTCCTATCCTACTCTCAGTTTCATGGGTCCAGGAGTTCATCTGTGTCCCCTCAGATATTCTCCCTTCCCCACATCCTAACCTACACTTCCTATCCTACTCTCAGGTTCATGGGTCCAGGAGTCCATCTGTGTCCCCTCAGATACTGTCCCTTCCCCACATCCTCACATATACTTCCTATCCTACTCTCAAGTTCATGGGTCCAGGAGTCCATCTGTGTCCCCTCAGATATTGTCCCTTTCCCACTTCGTATCCTACATTCAGTAATCCCAACTTTTGCATCAAAGCCTTCCCCGGGAATTCATCCGGGGACCCCCGGATGTCTTCCCTTCCCTTCAAGTCTGGGTGATGCGTTACCCAGTCCTACCCACGGTCCGTGGTCAGCAGTCCCACCCCAGGTCTGTGGTTCCAGGTATTGCACCCTTCCACACTTTCCTGAGGTCAGCAGTCCCACCCCAGATCCGTGGTTCCAGGTATTCACCTTTCACCACTTCCCTGAGGTCAGCAAGTCCCACCCAGGTCCGTGGTTCCAGGTATTCACCTTTCACCACTTCCCTGAGGTCAGCAAGTCCCATCCCAGGTCCCTGGTTCTAGGTATTCACCCTTCACCACTTCCCTGAGGTCAGCCGTCCCACCCCAGGTCCGTGAATCCAGGTACATACCCTTCACCACTTCCCTCAGGTCAGCAAGTCCCACCCCAGGTCCGTGGATCCAGGTACATACCCTTCACCACTTCCCTGAGGTCAGCAAGTCCCACCCCAGGTCCGTGGTTCCAGGTATTCACCCTTCACCACTTCCCTGAGGTCAGCAAGTCCCACCCCAGGTCCGTGGATCCAGGTATTCACCCTTCACCACTTCCCTGAGGTCAGCAGTGTCAGCCAGCCTTGAAGTACTGTCCATATATGATATTACTACGCAAGTGTATTAATATCAGTATACGAAGGTAGATGTTATTTCAGAGGAGGACACGCAGATAATCTACGCTCTGTAATAACATCCTCCTGGACAGACTCGAACGTCGACTACCTGAGACAAGAGAGGTCTCTATCACAGTTCGTCCACCAAGAACTGGCCACTAGTGAAAATCTGGAACATATATTTATTTTTAATATTGTTCCTTTGTCAGTTATTAGTTTCTTCAATTATTTATTTGTATAAGTGTATTTGTGAACGTTTCTATGTGCATCGATTAGTGTGGGTGTGTGAACCTTTGTGTTCCCTGTATGGTAACTGTAATTAATTGTTAGCAGTTATCTTTCTTCCCTCGTTATTAATCTTTATTTTCTTGGTACGCCAATGTTCTCAAGCGAGCACTTCTAAATATACGTTCCGCTCCAGTATCATTTATTCTATTTGAGTTTGCCTTAATGAGAGCTTCTCTCTTATTTAGGGCTGTACACTTGTGTTTATTTCTGCTTTGCTTTGAATTTAAAGTAATTTTTTTAATCCTCACCATTTCTTTTAAAGGTCATACTCCTATCGTATGAGTGATTTAGCGAGCAGATTGTAACTGTATTTATTTCTTCATTTTAGCCTTGACTTGTCGGCGTGGGTCATCTGACACAGGCGAGGTTACGATAAGGACAGCAGGGATCTGGTATAGATCCAGAGCATTGAACTAGCCTAAAATACCTACGGTCCAAGAGCAACCTTCTACACTTAACCGATCACCTCAGCCAGCTATACACACAGCTACCCAGTGTAACTTCGTGTCTTGTCGGATACTCAACACACTGGTGATAACAGTGGCTATCCAACGTCTTCAACACTGGATAAGGATAAGTTCACCTCTTGGCAGAATCGTAATGTGGAAACCGTCGTTCGAGTCACGAAGAACGGCTTTGAGTTCTGCGTCATGAACATCGGCACAACACGCAAAACCTGTGTATAAATTAGCTTTGTGCTAGTGTACTGTGCTGGCCTTCTATGTTACTATACCGAACTGGTCTTCTGTGTTAATGTACTGTATTGGTATTGTGTGCATTGTACAGTATTGGTCTTGCTTGTTATTGTACTGCACTGGTCCTCGGCGTTACTGTACTGTATGGTCTTCTGTATTATTGTACTGTACTTGTATTCTCTGTTATTGTACTGTACTGGTCTTTTGCGTTATTGTATTTTACTGGTGTTCTGTGTCACTGTACAGTACTCGTCTTCCGTGTTACTGTACTGTACTGGTCTTGTGTGTTACTCTACTGTACTGATCTGTGTTATTGTACTCAACTAATCTTCTGTGCTATTGTCCTGTATATAGTTCTGTACTGGTTTTCTGTGTTATTATACTGTACTTGTCTTCTGTGTTATTGTACTGTACAGGTCTTCTGTGTTAAGGTGCTGTACTGGTCCTCTGTATTATTTTACTGTACCTGTCTTCTGTGTATTCTTCTGTATTGGTCTTCTGTGTTGTTATGTACTGGTCTTCTGTGTTACTGTATTGTACTGGTCTTCTGTGTATTGTACTCTACTGGTCTTTTGAGTTTTTGTGCTGTACTGGTTTTCTGTGTTACTGTACTGTACTGGTCTTCTGTGTTATTGTTATGTTCTGGTCATCCGTGTTATTGTACTCTACCTGTCTTCTGCGATATTGCACTGGGCCTCTGTGTTATTGTACGCTACTGGTCTTGTGTGTTATTGTTCTATACTGGTCTTCTATGTTATTGAACCGTAGTGGTCCTCTGTGTAACTGTTCTGAACTGTTCCTGTGTGCTACTGTACTGTACTGGTATTCTGTGTTATTGTACTGTACTGGTCTTCTGTGTTAGTGAACCGTATTGCTAGTCTACGTTATTGTAAAGTACTGTTCTTGTGTTATTCTTTGTACTAGTCTACTGTGTTATTGTACTGTACTGGTACTAAGTGTTATTGTAATATTCTCGTCTTCTGCGTTATTATTCTGTACTGGCATTCTGTGTTATAGTACTGTACTGGTATTTTGTGTTATTGTTCTGTACTGGTCTTCTGTGTTATTGTACTGCACTGATTTTCTGCGTTATTGTACTGTAATGATGTTCTGTGTTACTGTACTGTACTGGTCTTCTGTCTTATTGTATTCCACTGGTATTCTGTCAGTACTGGTCTTACGTGTTACTGTACTGTACCTGTCTCCTTTGTTATTGTACTGTACTGATCTGTGTTATTGTGCTGTACTAGTCTTCTGTGTTATTGTGCTGTACTAGTCTTCTGTGTTATTGTGCTGTACTACTCTTCTGTGTTATTGTTCTGTACTGGTCACCTGTGTTATTGTATTGTATTGGCCTTCTATGTTATAGTACTTCTCTGGTCTTCTGTGTTATTGTACTGTACTGGTCTTCTGTGTTTTTGTTCTGCGTTAGTATTCTGTATTATTGTACTGTACTGGTCTTCTGTGTTATTGTACTGTACTGGTCTTCTGTGTTATTGTACTGTACTGGTCTTCTGTGTTATTGTACTGTAATGGTCTTCTGTGTTATTGTACTGTACTGGTCTTCTGTGTTATTGTACTGTACTGGTCTTCTGTGTTATTGTACTGTACTGGCCTTCTGTGTTATTGTACTGTACTGGTCTTCTGTGTTAATGAACTGTATTGCCCGTCTCTGTTATAGTACTTCTCTGGTCTTCCGTGTTCCTGTACTGTACTGGTCTTTTTTGTTATTGTACTGTACTGGTCTTCTGCCTTATTGTATTCTACTGGTATTTTTTTTATTGTACAGTACTGGTCTTACGTGTTACTGTACTGTACCTGTCTTCTTTGTTACTGTACTGTACTGATCTGTGTTATTGTGCTGTACTGGTCACCTGTGTTATTGTACTGTACTGGTCTTCTGTTTTTTTGTTCTGCGTTAGTATTCTGTATTATTGTACTGTACTGGCCTTCTGTGTTATTGTACTGTAATGGTCTTTTGGGCTATTGTACTGTACAGGTCTTCTGTGTTACTGTACTGTGCTTCACTGGTACTGTGTGTATTATATTTTGCAGGTCTTCTGTGTTATTAGGCTTTACTGATCTGTGTTAGTGTCCTGTGCTGGTCGTATACTGTTATGGTATTCTGTGTATTGTTCTGTACGGGTCTTATGTGTTATTTTACTGTACTGGTCTTCAGTGTTATTTTACTGTACTGATCTTCTGTGATTTGAGCTCTTTTGGTTTTCTGTGTTATTGTACTGTGCTGGTCTTTTGAGTTTCTGTGCCGTACTGGTCCTCTGTGTTACTGTACTGTACTGCGCTGGTATTGTGTGCATTGTACTGTTATAGTCTTCTGTGTTATTGTACTGTGTTGGTGTACTGTGCTGGTCGCCTGTGTTACTGTACCGTACTAGTCCTCTGTGTTAATGTACTGCGCTGGTATTCTGTGTATTGTTCTGTACTTGTCTTATGTGTTAGTGAACCGTATGGTCTTCTGTGTTAGTGAACTGTACTGGCCTTCTGTGTTATTGTAATGTACTGGTTTTCAGCGTTATTGTACAGTATTAGTCTTCTGTGTTATTGTACTATACTGGTCTTCTGTGTTATTGTACTGTACTGGTCTTCTGTGTTATTGTTCTGCACTGGTCTTCTGTGATTTGTACTGTACTCGTTTTCTGTGTTTTTGTACTGTACTGGTTCTCTGTATTATTGTACTGTACTGGTCTTCTGTGTTACTGTACTGAAGTGGTGTTCTGTGTTACTGAACTGTACTGGTCTTCTGTGTTACTGAACTGTACTGGTCTTCTGTGTTAATGAATTGTATTGCTAGTCTGTGTTATAGTACTGCACTGGTCTTCTGTGTTACTGTACTGTTCTGGTCTTCTGTGTTATTGTACTGTACTGGTCTTCTGTGTTATTGTACTGTACTGGTCTTCTGTGTTACTGTACTAGTCCACTGTCTTACTGTACAGTGCTAGTCCTCTGTGTTATTGTACTGTACCGGTGTTCTTTGTTACTGTACCGTACTGGTCCACTGTGTTACTGTACTGTACTCGTATTCTGTGTTATTGTACTCCTCTTCTGTGTTACTATACTGCACTGGTCTTCTGTGTTACTGTACTGTGCTAGTCATCTGTGTTAGTGTACTGTGCTGGTCTTCTGTGTTACTGTACTGTGCTAGTCATCTGTGTTAGTGTACTGTGCTGGTCTTCTGTGTTACTGTACTGTGCTAGTCATCTGTGTTAGTGTACTGTGCTGGTCTTCTGTGTTACTGTACTGTACTGGTCTTCTTTGTTATTGTACTGTACTGGTCTTCTGTGTTATTGTACTGTACTGGTCTTCTGTGTTATTGTACTGTACTGGTTTTCTGTGTTACTGTACTGTACTGGTCTTCTTTGTTATTGTACTGTGCTGGTCTTCTGTGTTATTGTACTGTTCTGGTCTTCTTTGTTATTGTACTGTACTGGTCTTCTGTGTTACTGTACTGTACTGGTCTTCTTTGTTATTGTACTGTACTGGTCTTCTGTGTTATTGTACTGTACTGGTCTTCTGTGTTATTGTACTGTACTGGTCTTCTTTGTTATTGTACTGTACTGGTCTTCTGTGTTATTGTACTGTACTGGTCTTCTTTGTTATTGTACTGTACTGGTCTTCTTTGTTATTGTACTGTACTGGTCTTCTGTGTTATTGTACTGTACTGGTCTTCTTTGTTATTGTACTGTACTGGTCTTCTGTGTTATTGTACTGTACTGATCTTCTTTGTTATTGTACTGTGCTGGTCTTCTGTGTTACTGTACTGTACTGGTCTTCTTTATTATTGTACTGTACTGGTCTTCTGTGTTATTGTACTGTACTGGTCTTCTGTGTTATTGTACTGTACTGGTTTTCTGTGTTATTGCACTGTACTGGTCTTCTGTGTTATTGTACTGTGCTGGTCTTCTGTGTTACTGTACTGTACTGGTCTTCTTTGTTATTGTACTGTACTGGTCTTCTGTGTTATTGTACTGTACTGGTCTTCTGTGTTATTGTACTGTACTGGTTTTCTGTGTTACTGTACTGTACTGGTCTTCTTTGTTATTGTACTGTGCTGGTCTTCTGTGTTATTGTACTGTTCTGGTCTTCTTTGTTATTGTACTGTACTGGTCTTCTGTGTTATTGTACTGTACTGGTCTTCTGTGTTATTGTACTGTACTGGTCTTCTGTGTTATTGTACTGTACTGGTCTTCTGTGTTATTGTACTGTACTGGTCTTCTGTGTTATTGTACTGTACTGGTCTTCTGTGTTATTGTACTGTACTGGTCTTCTGTGTTATTGTACTGTACTGGTCTTCTGTGTTATTGTACTGTACTGGTCTTCTGTGTTATTGTACTGTACTGGTCTTCTGTGTTATTGTACTGTACTGGTCTTCTGTGTTATTGTACTGTACTGGTCTTCTGTGTTATTGTTCTGTACTGGTCTTGTATGTTACATTATTATTTTTAATTCTTTTGAATTGTACTGTTCTTCTGTGTTATTGTACTGTTTTATATTACATATATTTTTGTGTGTAATTATGATGGTTTGTTATTAAGCTTTTTATTAAGCTAATTTATTTGTAACAATATTTTGTGTGTTATTGTACTTAATTATTTGTCACTACACTGTTTTATGTCTCAATTTACTTATTTGTGTGTTTCTCTAATGATTTGTGTCACTACATTTTTTTATTGTTATGATACTGTTTTATGAGTTACTTTCATGTTTTGTGTGTTAATACACTGTTTTATATGTCTTAACCAAACCATACCACGGGCGGGATTTGAGACTCTCTGACCGCGGGTTCAAATCCCGCCCGTGGTTCGGTTTGCTTGCAATCGTGCCATTACGATTTCGTGAGTCTCGCTTTATTCATCTTATACGTTACAAACGAATCGCTACCTAAAGTCTTTTACCGATAGAGTCTTGCCAAAACTATTTCCAACAGGAAAATTGACGATTCACTTGATCTTCCCATTCCATCCAGCGATTTCATCGACCTTGTTGAACTGTGTGTTGGCTTTACGTGTTTCTCTTTCGAAAATCACCTCTTTCAGCATACTTTTGGACTACCCATGGGTTCGCCACTCAGTGCGGTCCTGGCGAACCTATACATGGAACATCTAGAAGCCGAACGTTTCTCCACCATTATTCCTTCGTCTGTCACCTGGCTCCGTTATGTTGATGACATTCTCCTCATAACTCCTAAACGCTTCAATGTTAAAGCTCTCCAAGACAAGCTCAACCAAGTCGAGCCTTCAATCCAGTTCACACTTGAAGAAGAAGTCGACAACACTCTTCCTTTCCTTGATGTTCTGCTTTGCAAAGCTGACCACGAACTTCGTTTTAAAGTCTATCGAAAACCCACCAACTAAAACGATCTTCTCCACTTTTACTCTCACCACAACACCAAAACCAAACGTGGTTTAATTATAGGCTTCTTCCTGCGTGCACTCAGAATCTGCAGCAATGAGTTTCTTGAAGAAGAATGCACGATGATTGAACAAGTATTTTCTAAACTCCACTATCCTCGTCACTTCATCAGAGACTGCAGACGACGGGCATTAAACATCTTCAACACACCCAGAGAAGACACTGCCGAGAAGAGATACATAGTCCTCCCCACCAACTCCATTGCCAAACACGTTTCCAACACCTTTTCCAATACCTCATTTCAAGTATCTACCTCCACAACCACGACCATCAAGGACATTACCAGTGATAGACAGGACAAGCTTCCACCCTCTGCAGGGGTATACATAATCCCCTGTAATGACTGCAACAAGTTATACGTGGGCGAAACATCAAGGGACCTCCAAACACGTATTTCAGAACACCAATACGCAAGCAGGTCTGACGACACAAGGAATGCCTGCGTACAACACCGTAATTCACACAACCACTTGATAAACTACAGAAACTCAAGACTTATCGCCACAGAAGACAACACTCAATACCGAAGAATCCTGGAATCATCACTTATTTCTATATCC